>NW_026099364.1:0-220652 GCF_024542735.1 Bombus huntii
ACTTTTGTATGCCCCGGCTTCAATGACCTCAATGTCGTCGTCATCTTTCCTAGGTCTTTCCTGATCATTCTCCACGGAAACGTTTGCTACATGCCTTTCAGATGGTATTGTCTCTAGGTAGTACACATTGTCTCCTGCCTTTGAATTGAATATTACATCCCCATCATCATGTGTACCGATGGCCTCATCCCTCGTACATACTGCCAATTGCCTGATTGAGATTAGATTCACATTTAATTCAGGTACCCACAGGACGTTCGACAAGTATAGGTTCCACCCGCCACAGGCCTTAGTCATCTTCACGACGATCGTTCCTTTTTCCTTGACTTCCAGATACACCTTACCAATCCTGATCTGTCCAGTTGCAGGCACGAAATCCACGAACCGATGCCTGTCCGGAGTCATGTGATTTGAGGCCCCCGAGTCAAGGTAGCTGATCCTGTCCCTTTCCATGTGGCTGATAGATGATAGAGTTAGCGTGGAGATAAGTCCCTTGGACTTCGGTTTGTCTTCTGATTCTCTCTCCCTTTTGTCTCCTTGGTTTTGGTCCTCCTTATCTCCCTTTCCCTCATGGCAGTGGTACGACATATGGCCTCATTTTCCACATTTGTAGCACTTCTTATCCTTTTGGTTTTTGTGCTTTGGTTTCGCGCCATCTTTGCTTTGTTGAGGCTTGGGCCTCCATTGTTTCCAGGTCGCCATTGCGTTGTTCTTCTCGGATGAATCCATGGCCGCTTCGATCTGTTTTTCTTCAAGTAGAAGATCGGACTTCACGATCCTCACGGTTAGACTCTTATCGATTTTTATTGTTCTAATATACATTGCATAATTTGGATCCGCCATGAGGCCGGCCAAAACGAAACATGCCATCATATGGTCTTCAATTTTTAATCCTACGTTGGAGAGCTTGTCGCATAGGTCGTATATCCTCCCGCAGTATGTGGAGATATCCATGTTGGGGGTCTTCTCTATAGTTCCCAGTTCCCGTATGCATAAAACAGTGTCCATCGACGTAGACCTCCCGTGGACGTCCTCTAGCACCTTCCAGGAATCCCTTGCTGTTTTCAAAGTCCTAATTTCCCCAAGATATTTGGGGCGAATATGCCGGGAAGGTACGCACGTGCCATGTTGTCCATCCTCATGCACTCTGGGTTCAACCTTTCTGCTGCCGTAAATCCTGGCTCTATTGCTTTCCAGCAACCCAAGAAAATTAACGAGGCTTCCGTCATTGTCTTCCAATATTCGTAATTCCCCTTTCTTAGGGCCGGCTTCATATCGCTGTCCACATCACCTATTCTCTCCTGGTCGACCATGGCGTGGTCTCTTCTTGGATTATCTCAGAAAACACAAAAACTCAAAAGCAATGCCTTTTATTACCGCAGTTTACTGCCCTGGGCCCATAACCTGTTAAAGGATATAGGTTTGGGTTTATTAATTAATCGATTCACGCAGATTCGACTTTCTCCAATATATTTTGTAATAATATATCGCCTCGTAAGACACGTCTTAACACACAGAATACACTCGGTCAATTAACACGTGGTCGACTTCTAAGACAAAAGAGCGTCGTTAGAAGTCGTACCAACTTAGCTTGTAGTAACTAGCGATCATGCCAACCTAACATTTCTCTACAAGGACGACATATCCAGTGAATTAGCGGCGCCTGAACAATTGCATCTCCTTAAAATTAACGGGTAAATCTATAACATAAGTAACAAAATTATTATCTAATTTCAATCTAGTACCCAAAAACTGTTCAACATAAATTCACTATGCTCAAAGTGCATTCCCTTACAAATGATATCGATGTTTATGATATTTATTTGCTGTATTATTGTTGATATTATTTGTTATAGGGCCAGACCACCGACCTCGGCCAGGACTATCCTGATTCGCCTTCAACATGGCCACAACCAACATAATATTAACTACGATAAAAAACCAAAATTAATAATTTGCCTCTAACTATCGCCGCTATAATACGACTGGCCTGTATACATATTAAATAATTTATAGTAAATAACTTGTTTATAAATACACCTTGTCATATTTATCTACACTATCCTTTATCTTACGACCTACACCCACCTTGACCTACACATTATCGGTATTCCTTTATATTGTTCACAAACCGTTATAGCGCAATATTTCCAAATTCTATCATGTTTAATTCGGAAATATTATAATGGAACTTTCGGGCAGCCGACTATATCAGCCCAACTGTCTCGGGGTTCAAAGTAATTTCCTGTGCTCCCAGGTTTTTTCTTGTAACGCGGCTTGGCAAGTAGATAGTTGTCACTGTACGACACTATATAAAATAAATTAGAACCTACTCTAATGTAGCTACAGCTACAAACTCACATCGAAATACTCGAGGAACGGCCAAATAGATAGAAATAAACTGAAAATACGGGTAAATGCAACCTCACTATATTCACATTAAGGAAAGGTACCACATCTCTTATTATTCTCAACCACCACATCATACAGCAAATCAAAACAGTTAGATAATCAGGTCTTTGCCCGGACCATCTACATCCAGACAAATTTGTTTGGAAACAACACATAAATAAAGAAATCGAGCAAATCAGACTCAAAAGGAAGAAAATGTACTGACTCATTGTAGACATTCTACCAGTGAACAATTCCCAAAAAATAAACTATCGCTACATACAACAAGTTTACTATGAATGTTCGTAAAAACCAGAAATTCGTTCGAAGAATAGAAAAGCACTGATCTGATATATGGTCAGTTATGACCATAGAATAGGTGCTAATGGGTCGATGTAGATTAGCGGTGAATTCGCATATAGTACAGATATACACATTTATATTATACAGAGTGTTTTTTCAAATTATTCTTTCGGATAACCATTGCGATGAAAACAGTTCTTCTTGTACAAAAGCAACAAAGCTTTTTCGTAAGGTGAAAATGCGTCGTTCAAAAGACAATTTTTTTCAAACGATGAAATTAAATGCAAATTTATCTTCATGCTTCATGGTGAATTTCACATTGTTAGATTTGTAACCAATCAGGCCAAAGAAAATGCTGATGCTCTGATTGTAAACACAGTCAATCGATTTTCTAATGAAAATAAATCCGTTATCATTGTCGAATAAGATATTAATTTGTTAATGTCATTATGACGATCGATCAGTTCGTCGAAAACGACAGGACCGAGGAAAAACTGAAGCAAGAAAGAGAAAAGGATAATCCGAACTTATTTAGTGATTAAGCTCAATTAAGCGGTTCAATGTAACAGAATCCTTTATTTTGTTCTTTATTTTTCAAAATACTTCTAATTTCACAAATAAATTTGAAAGACGTATAAAATAATTATATTTAAAATAATATAAATTGATAGTCTCATGATTATCGCATTCTCAATTTAGTTTTCGATATATTTATCCGCGAATCGACGAACTTTAGTGCAAATAAAATTATTATCATGTAACTACTGTGGGGGAAAGGGGCCGCGCCTTCGACAAGCTTGAGAAGTGTTTATCCAGCGAATACTACACGCATGTAAATACACCGTAAATAAGCCGCAATAATTACAAAAGATGAGGTTAGAAAGGAGTTAAGAGTGAAAAATTTGAGTGCACTCGTAGGTTACACGCGAAATGATTAGCATAAAATAATAATTGTTCTATTTCGAAAAATAATATCAATTATCAATTCGTTCAGTATTTGTATAATTAACTTGTTTTTATTTCAAGCAAGCTATTAAAAAGACTAACCCTAACGCAATACATTGATGACATTTACATTTAATTGGTTTACAATAGACATTTCTTACAACCTATGCAGTTATGCACGGGACATTGAGTTAGCCCAATTCTCGTTTATATATACTATAAACAGAAGATAAGAGATAGATTTGTGGTGGACTTGGGCAACCAATACTGACCCATACGCTGCCTCAGCACACAATTATAGGCTGACTACACTATAGTACTATCGACAGTTATTTGCGAATATCTCGGATACTAATATATTCAATATAATAATATATTCGGATAATATATTTAAAACCCATCGAAATCGAAGAGGAAGTAATTTTTTTCCACAAGTCCACTCATTATCATATGTTTATCTATGGTTTAATTCAGTACCTATATATATTCCTCTATACATATGTAAATAATAAATCTCTGAGATAGAAATACTCGTAGAGTTGCAAGCATTATAGATGTCCGACGTCCAATTAAAAAAAGTTTCACGCATCTCAATAAAAAATCAATAGATAACAACGTACTGCTCCCAATCTACATAGTCCAAGTATTCTCTCATAGCAATATTAGTAACTTACCAAAAATTAGCCGTCTGAATTACTTTAGGGTAAAATGGGGAAAAACCAGAAAAAATTACATGACGCAATGCCACAAATGCCAACTGTTATGTCATATCTCACAAAACTGTAACCTTAATTATCGGTGCGTAAAATATATTGAGTCGCATTGACCAGGCAAGTGCAAAATAAAAAAAGAAGACGCGGAAACAAAGACAAAATCAAACCTGCGACCCCTCCTATCCAACATAAGCTAAGTATTCGAAATAGTCATAAACAACCCCCTAGTTTCCTTCCGCACAAAAAACAACGTAATCCAACACAATCAAATCGGCTTCCGACACAAACATTCCACACTGTACGCAATAAATAAACTAACGTCAAACATCTGGTGGGCTTCCAATGCAAAGCAACGAGTAGCCGCCTGCCTTGAAAAAGCATTCGATATAGTAAAAATTTTCGGCCTTATATACAAAATATGTATTTCTTTGGGCAATAAACGTTATAATTAAAATTAAAAAAGCACTCGTTTTCGTTTGATCACGAAAGTTAAGCAACGCTAGGCACGAATGGTACTTAGATGGTTCACCGTTTGGGAACTCCGTGTGGTATTGGTTTTTTCATTTTTACAATTTTTTTTTTTTTTGCTTTCCTTAATAATCTATTTTTAATAATCTATAATATAAGCATCGAAAAAAAGAAATATTTTAGTACTACGCGACTATTGCCATACATTGTATCATTCTCATTTTTACATACATCTGTTTTTTTAATATTCTTTTTTTCTTGAATATTAAGAGCAAGTAACAAAACTACTTACTTCAGCCAACTCTCATACCACGTTGAGTGCACTCGTTCTCGTCCGATCTCACATCATCGTCATTAGCATCTCGAGTATCTAATTACTACGGCTACTTGTCAAATTCTGTAATAATCATATTTGCACTAGTAAATATCTTCTCTATTACATAACAACAATGATTAATCCAAATGAAGATTCGTTACACTCACCTAACCCTAATCATAATGTGAACGCGACATATACATGCTCGAAATAATATATATATTAAATATAGATACAAGCATACAAATAAATTAAAATAAACGTTCCAGCAAGTGTTTTAAGGAGACTGTGATTTGCCAAAGTTGATCTATCTTCGAATAAAAGGAGTTAGCATGATTTAGCTCACGATTAAAGCAATATGTGTTGACCGGTGTAGAATAAATTGTTGGTTCTAAGACATCTTAAAGGGACATTAAGAGAAAATTGCTGGTTGACATTAGAAGAAGAAATAATACCGTCTACTATTTTATTTACAGATAAGATGTCAAACATTATTCTCTTAATTTTATATAAAATATAAAAAAAGGATTTATATGTTTATGATACCAAACATACTTTTGCATGAATATAACGAAAACTAAGACCGAGCATTCGTATCTATAAGAAAATGTTGTTCAGAATCATGATCTCACGATATATTTCAAGGGCATCGAAATCGATGAGCAAGTAGCTCTTCGACAGGTTCACCTGCTCTAATAATGACATTTCATTAAATTTTTAAGACGTCGTATTAAGAAAACGAAAATTTGTTATGCCTATGAAGCGGAGATACACGTTCGCATAACACCGAAGTTATCTTTTTCAAAAAGCACTTTTTAGTTATGACTGATCAGAGAATATTTTCGATCGGAGAAAGGTTCATGCAAATTGAGCATTGAGCATGAGTCTGTACCATTCAGATTTCTATATAACATAACAATACTAAAAAATATGAAAGCAGAAGAACCGATTAAACACCGTATGAATTTGGACATTATTTTAGAAAATGAAAATCATCGAAATGTAGATAGAAGCGATATGCTTAATGAAATAAAAATATTTTGTGACATATACAGTAAAAATTTGTTGTATATAACAGCAATGCAATGTTCGAATATGATACATAAAATTAAGGATTTATTTTCCAATTTTATGTTACTTTAAGAATATTACTAATTATTCCAATCGCTTCTGCAGGGCGTGCTTTCTCTAGATTAAAATTAATTAAAAATTATATACATACTACTATGTCTCAGGGAAGACTATCTAATTGATTATTTAATTTGAATAAGTTATGTGAAAATTGAAATTACGAAGATATAATTATTGATTTTGCACGAAACAAAGCGAGAATAATAAACTTTATGAAATAATTGTACCTCACTAAGTTTCAAAATAATAAACATTTCAGATACGGGTATTTTTGTTAATATGTACTCAATCATCGAGTCATTATTTTGTTATTATTATTACTAAAAACTTTATAATTAGAATAGGAATAAATTTTCGTCAAAGAAAGTTATGAGCTACAGAGGTACATGTCTTTTCTGTTTCTAATTTGTAATGCTATACATGTGTATAATAATATTATTTTGTCAGAGCGAGACTTTTAAATATAATGTATGTAAATATGTAATTTTAAAAATAAGATTTTGTTTACAAAAACTGTTTGTTATAGGACTAGAAACATTCTCGAGGACGTAAGGTTCTAAACAAACGTTCTCCTTCCTTATTGAATGTCAGAGATAGGGATACCTGACACGAAATATCAAGGTCTAATATCGACTGTCAATAAGGAATAACGAATAAAATTTTATCAGCTATTAGATTTTCATACCTTATTCATTTTTCTTCCTTTAGGAAAGACATTTCTTCTTCCGTTTTTATTCAAAATTATTATTTGCAATTGATTTTAGAGAAAAACTTTCCATTAGTCTATTTGCAATAAAAAGATCCTTCCCTTATGAATCTTATGAATCGATTTGCAACTGACAACTAAATTGTAATGAAAGAACATAATGAACGATAAATCCAAATTCGTAATCTAGAATATTGTATTACTGTTACGTGTTTTGAATGTAGGTACACACACATGTAATATATTTTGGATATGCACACATTTATATATTTTATTTTATATACATTTACATATTTTAACATACTATTTACACATAAAATTTCGCATTATAATAATCGTTATATATAGTAATCGATATTAAAATAATTATTAAATATTTGTTTAATTAATCCTAAAATTGAAGTATAATTATGAAAATGTTAACAAAAGAATTACGTTTAGATTTCATAAGCATATCGCAAAGTGACCGATTTAACCAGCGATCGTACAGAGGTCCCACATGTAGTCCTGAAGTATAACCAATCAGCAAACAACACTACCTTGTCGTCGACATTATATCATGCTAGCGCATCATCATAGAGTTCAGTACTGTTTAATCTGTTGAGATAAATGTCATGTTGGTATGATCACTAGTTCCTACATGCGAAGTTGGTACGACTTCTAACGACGCCCTTTTGTTTTGGCTTCTGCCACGTGTTAATTATCTGAGAGTATCCGGTGTGTTCATATGGCTGTACATGGTAGTGAAATACAGAATATAAAAACTGAATCTGTGTGAATCAATTAAATATCGAACTCCAAAACCTATTTAATAACAGGGGTAGTGCAGTAACCGAAATGGAAATTATTCTACATGCAAAAGTAAGTCGTAATAACAAATACAGTTTTCTTCTTTTATATTTTTTGTATTTTTACTGCATTTTTGATTTTCATATACATAACCGTCTTTCATTAAAAGAAGAATTTAATTTCTGAAGGATTTTTCATACAAATTTGAATAATAACTGCTATTTTTGTTGTCTTATTTCAACCTTTGTCCTTGTTTGGGCTACTGTATCGCTTATTTCTTTTTAATGTTTGCATTGTTCATAGGCTGTCCTAATTTTGTGTAAGTAATTTAGAAATATATGAGGTCTTGCAAATCAAATAATTTGATGTAGGAAATTCTTGATTTTCATAAAATAGTTCTAAACTGCTATGACTGCGTGGAAACGAAGAAGTTCGGAAATGAAATATAGAGTAAGTAAACTTCTTCGCAATCGTATGTTGAGAGAATACGGTACATGTTTCATTTCTCCTTTCGTATGATCTTCTTGTAGACTAATCATGTTTCTTCTAATAATCTTTTATTTCACGTATCTGATTGGCCACAATTTTTTAAGAATAAATTTTTATAAATTTCTTTTTTGTTAAAGTTATTTTTTCTTTTTTAATTTATCTTTTATTACAGACTGTCACATTTCAATAAGAAAAGTTCTATTTATTTAATATTATTTATGTTTATTTCTACATAGAATTATTTATGGCATATTTATACTTAGGCTAAGTCTCTAAATTTGTTGGTTACTGCAAAACAAACATAACAAAGTATTTAAGTTGTTCTTAGATTATTATAATTTGTGAATTTGTCTGAATTGCTATTCTTCTATGATAAAATGATCTTAGCTTAATGCTGCTTTTGCTTTTTAATAAAATTTGTCAGTCCTTGTAACTATTTTTCTTTGTCAGAAAAAAAATCACCATCCTATTGTTGTTTTTTAATGAATTTTGTTGTAAATTCTTAATATTATCCAATATATTTTTCTTACACATATTATACATTTTGTTTTCATCTGTTTTGTATTTTATGCTATTTTCTGCATTCACTGATCGTTCCTGTCTCCCAGCTACTCTAACTTTGATTATCCTTTTAGTTATTAATAGCAGTTTCATATGCAAGAAACTTTAATTATTTTTTTCTATATTTTTAGCATATTTATATACTTCACTATAAGTAGATTATTCTATTCTTTCTTTCTTTTATCCAGCAAGTATTTGTGTTATTTCTTCTATTATTGTTCAGTTTAAATTTATTATTATTTCTGTACCATCGGCTCCATAACTCTATTTGAGTTTATTATGTGTGTATTACTTTTTGCAATGTTTTCCTGTCTAATTATGTGTTCTCCCATGTTTGCCAGTTTTAACATGTAGTTTATGCCTCATTTTATTATTTTGTGTTCCAATACTATTCTTATTGCTTTTAATCACATAATCTGGCATTACATGGTATTTCAGTATGTATAATATTCTTTTTAGGAAATGTGTTTGTGTTTTATCTATTCTTGTTGAGTAGTGGAGAACCCATATTCTTATACCATATACCTACACTGTGTATGGTTGACTTTGTCTTTATGTCAGATTACCATTAAAGCATTAATTTCTGTCCATACCATGAATGTTTTCGCTATAATATAAGTTGGGTTATATATATTTTTCTCCTCGTGCAAAATACCAAAAGTTGCCTTTGCCAAATCAATTTATATATTGATCACTACTTGTGAAACAATTGATCACTAAACTCAAAACTGTTATTTTTCGTTCTCATATTCATTTTCATATTCATGAAATAACATTAGAGGATACAAACAATGACCAGAAAAGAGTGATGCCCTGAAACAAAGTTTAATCTATTTATGTTCAATTTCATTTTGGGTTCTTCTACTTTATCTCTTATTTACAACCTTTTTATAATAATAGTTTTTCCTCTCTTTTCTTCTTTTAATTTTGTCTAACTCTTCTATTACCTCACTTTTTTTTGTTAGTTTGCTTCTTTCTTCTGCCCATTTTGCTTTGTTCATCTGCTCATTTTCTTTTCTTTTCTCCTACCTTTTTCTATATTCTGGTATCTTTCTATTATAATATAAAATCTCTCTTAATTAATGATAAATTTTTCTTACCTTCTTTAATTTGTCTTTCATATTCTTTGTTCCCTTCAACATTATATGTACTTTCTGTAGGATTGAAGGTTTGATTTAAAATCATTTCTTCATTTCCTTTATTGTATAACTTATTTTCCTTGCTCCTACTTGTTGTTTGTTTTTTGTCTTCTACTGCTATTTTACACTTTGTAATTTATTTTAGTGACCTTTCTCTTGTGTTTCTTTCTTATTGTTATGGTTACCGCTGCCCTCTCGAGCTTCTTTTATTTTGCTATAGTTTCCTAACGTCTGTCTTACTTTTTCTTGATTTTTTACTAAATTCACTGTCAGAATTTGTATTTTCTTGTTTTCCTTTTATTACACTCTATATTGTTTCCTTAATGTCATTGGCATGAATTTTGCAATTTGGCCAATTGTGGAAATTTACAACTAAACATGAAAAGCAATTAAATAACTCCGGAAATCAATGTATCTGAAATTTTCTTTCAAACCTTACTTTTCATACCATATTCAAGTGTAATTGTGAAATCAATTTTAATTTTTATATCCTTATTTTGCATTATACATCATATATATATATATATATAATTCTTTGTATCATAATAATATAAGGAAATGACATTTTGATAAATAAACTAAGGAAAATGACTACTATTTTTGATATTTATATATGAATATATATTATTTTGTCATGAAATTCAATGCACACCTCAATTTAAACAAAAAAAGAAAAGGATGTAGAATTTGTTACAAAAGCGGAAATTTTTCACATTTATGCTTTATGAAACCCATGATATTTTCTCTTCACTTTTTAATTATATTTCCAATTATTTCGATTTTTCTAAATGCCCTTTCACGCATTTTTGCACACGCTATCTTTCCCTTCTTACTATTTCTGTTAGAATGTTAAATTATCTGTCAAAATATTACATTGCCTGTTAAAATTTAAAAAATTGAAAAAAAAGTCTGTTAAAATTCATTTTTTAGGAAATTTGAAGAGTTCTCGTTGCCAGAAATTTAAGGTGAATGGATTTTGTGATATTCAGGCAAACTGACTCCCGAGTAAGATAAAACTTCATAAATTCTTTCCTATGGTGCTTTGGTAAGTTCGTTTCTTTATTCGCTTTTAATTATGGAATGCATTATACCATTTAAAGAAGGTGATAAACTCCATGTATGCGTTATGTTTTCTATGCGTTATTTAAAATTACAAATGAAAAGAATACGTTTCATTTTTGTTTTGTTATATACATATTTGTATTAATGGCATCATAATTCTTGGGATCATACGATACCAATATTCTGTTTTGAGTGAACCCAAAAAGAAAACAGTTTACCTCACGACGTTTATGAGGTTGAAATTCTGAAGGTAGGTCTCTTTTATCTTTTCTTGTGGTTCTTACAGCTGAGACCTTTGGATTTTAACTCGTAAACAAGTTCGCTTAATGTGCGATTTATAAATATTTACATAGAACTGTCCAGTCAATAAAGTTGTTTTCTTCCTGAAAGTACAAACTGGCACGGTCGAATTACGATTAAATTCTTAGCTCGCGTGCTAACGTCGAAATATCTGCACACGCGAGGTTTTTGAATAATTTCTATCGAATTCATTTTCTTTGAAGATTCTCCACCGGTACAACATTTTGGGACCAACATTTATATTTGATAAAATATTACCAACGCTACCGTATAACATGGCTAAGCGCAAAGCAAAGATAACTTTTATATTATCATTGTTTGAATTGTATGTATTGGGAGAAAGATTATTTATTTCCATTATTACCTTCTTCCCTAACCAATGCCTCATTTTCTTTCATAAATACAAATTTAATAGATCGGCAATAAAATATTGACGAGGGTTCAGATTTTGACCACAGCACTTAATTATATTCATCTAAAAAGCAAATACAAACAAAAGCAATTACAAACAAAAGTTCTGTTTCAGATGAACTTTGTGTAAAGTGACTTGGAATCCAGCTTTAACTGGTTTAAAACATGCATGGATTATACTCTTCGCTATTCCTAGGACATTTACAAATTATTGTGTTTGTCCTTCTCAAGTTAGAAATTCCACTTTTTGTGAAAACGCTATTGTAATTATCCGAAAACAGTTTATTTAACATTATTTGGCGTCCTTTAGCCTTGTGCCTATTCGTTTCTATACATGACCAACATATTCTTTCTTTTAAACAACAATGTCTTCGTATGGATTAATGTCTTTATGTGTTTCGCTATCTCCATCTCCAATACATGTACTATACTTGGCATGATGTTTCTTTCCTGATCTCATAAACATTTCTGTGATGACATAAGTTTCCACTTTATCAGCACTGATATGGCTTATAGTGCAATTATCTTTGTCACCTTCATACTAATCATTGTACTGTTCTGTGCCCGTTTTATTCTCCCATGCAACGCTGCAAGATTGGGAAACCTAGATTTTACAATTATATCAAGCACATTCTTACTGTGTTTCCCGAGGAGTGTAGCAAGCCCGAACGAAAAATTCAATTCTCTCATTTTCCTGGCGTTCTCTCTTCCGAAACGCTAACTTTTCTTCTGTCTTTTTCGGTAGCTCTCGAAATTGGACGATTAGATACCCGTAAGACAACAGAATGTAAATTTTCCGGACAGCCATAGTATCTATTGATAGCCGATCCCTGAAAAATATCCATTAGCCCACAAAATAAATTTATCTTTTCCATTCCGTTCTCTAAAAGTCGCCAACACAATCCTGCGATTTATTTCAGATGACTTTTGGTATGGATTGGCATTGCCAATTAGTGGAGATGAGTTGAAAAATTTCATCCAGTACTCACACTTACTTGCAATTTTGGAACCTAAGCCGCGGTTTCTGGTTCTAGAAGATTGAATTTTTCTTTTGCAATTCTTGCAAATAACACTAGTCGCTATCATCGAAAATACAGCAACAAACTTCAAGATATATTAACTAAGATCACTTGCAAATACTTCATTGTTATCTCTATTTTACAATTTTTTAGTTGATACGCTTGTTATTCGGTTCAGCAACGTGTATCATTCGAGTTACAGTTGATGTACACGCAGAACGCCATATTAGACCTGATGCAATTTTCGTGAACCCATCTGCTGCTATATACGTACTGCAGCTAGTTCTCATTACGAACGCTATCGCTATAAGGTTCATTTTATATCAAGCATTCTGTGCAAAGCAACAGTAATGTGTAATGTTGCCAATATTGAATCGCTTCTTTAAGAGGAAGGCATTCGAGATAGATTGCTTTCATCTTTGATTCTGTTTGGTTTCAGTTTTCTTGAGAAGTACGCAACCGGGTGTAACATACCGTTATCTTGGGGTTGTTTTAAAACGGCTCCTAAACCATCACCATTTGCATCTGTATAAATGAATATTTCTTTGTTTTGCTCATATGTTGCTAGGGCCGGACTTGAACAGAGATGTTCCTTGATCCTCTGAAATGATTTCTCACATTCTTCATTGCAGATGAATTTGACATTTTTCCTTAATAAGTTATGAAGTGGTTCCAGGAGTTTGCAGGCATCTTCCATAAATTTATAATAAAAATTAATTTTCCCCATTAATTGTCTTACATTCTTTTTTGTTCTTTGGGCGTTCCAGTTCGCCCAAGTCAAGAAATGTTTTTTCGGCTTTCAGCCCTTTTTTTCTCTTTTCCAAATCGCTTTCTTCCTTCCTTTAAATTTTTTAATCCCTTTTTCTCTTTTTCTCTTTCTCTAGCTATCTGCACGATAGGCTAATCATGTCCACACATAGTTTGTTTCTACAATGTTTAATATAAAGAGAATGTCCCGCGAATGTGTACGAGAACATATGCTCAGCGAAGTGCACTGGTACCGATTCTCTAAACTGATAGATTCGAACGGACTTGAAGTGACTTGACGACTAGGCAGATAGAAAGGAGCGCGGTGTTATCGTTCGACGCTCTCTTAGAGTAGGCCGCGGGACGACCATGCAATTTCAAAAACTCGTCGTTCTGTCGATCACCCAATGCAATCCATGTCTTCATGACTTCAGCAGTGAGTGTTGGAGTAAGACGCCTTATCAGTGCATCGGTTGGAAAAACAGTTAAAAGACGCTTTATGAGAGATCCAAACATTCTGTTGATGGTGTGCATGAATATATAGGCTCCAAGACAGACGACAACGATACGAACTACAATAAGCTAAGTCTATGAAGGGAAGCTAAACGCTACAATTAAATTTTACAGATAACTCACACTTCATGGACATAACCGGAATATGTTGCGATACGACGTAAGAGATCATATAATTAATCTAATGAGCAGTGCTAGTTAGTTAAACCATCAGTCCTCAACATTTATGCAAATTTCATGTACCCATGTTCTTGTTCGACCTGGCTTTTACATTGTTCCGAGATGATTGTTACAGTGTTCCCTCTTTTCTTTGTTTTTTTCTTTACTCTTTCCTTTGCTTGGCAGATAGATTTGATTATTATTTGATTATATAAATATAAATGCTGAAGGCTTTGCATCCTTAGACATCACTGACAGCGTTCCTACGTCCTTAGAAGTGAATAGTAGCGTTTCTACCTCTTATGATAATAGGGCTTACTACACAATGTTGATCGCCTGTTGGTCTGTTGGATCCTCTTGTATTATTCTTTTATTTTATTATTGCTTAGTTCGTGCCTTTCGGCTTTGAATGAACTTTCGGTTTTACATCTCTTACATCTCTTTTTCACTCTATTCTATTGCACTACCTTGCTAATTTTACCTCTAAAAACTAAAAGCAGAAACTACAAATTAGCAACTAATGACTAAAAAACTATTGCAACTTTGGTCTTTAGCCTCCTTGCTGTGCATCCCTCCTGTCGTTTGCCCTTCTCTTCTCTATTATTGCCTTCAGGTCTGTTAAACCTTCTCCAGTCTCATTTAGCGTATTTCCTATGTTCTTTGGTCCTCCCCTTATTTCACATTCTTCTATTACATGCCTCAGGTCTTCTTTCCTTCTACATAGTCTGCATCTCTATCTCCCTCTTCTTTCTAGTATTCCGTTGCTTTGGTCTCGTTTCCGCATCTGAATCTTGCCAGTATTTTTCTGTCCTTCAACTTCATCCTCCCTTCTAAGTATTTTGGTAATTTTTCTTTGGTTATGTTTCTGTAGTGTATATTATATTTGGATTCCCTTATCATTTTCTCCCTCTCTTCTGCTTCTTCCTTTCTTCTTTCTTCTATAATTTGGTCTGCTGTCATCCTTTCTTATTCCTCTCCTGTTTCTATCCTTCCCATTCTCACATCTTCTAGCCCCTTCTTTCTCTTTCTTGTTCTTTTCCCTTCATGGCCATGAGGTGGGATGTCGTGATAGGTGCGGAAGAAATACTCAGATGTATTCAACAATCAATATTTATTAACAGTAATATTCGATGAGTACACTTGTACTAATCCCCATTTTCCTCATTTTCTCCTCCAGTTTCTCTCTGTTTAGTCTGTCGAACGCCGCTCTTAGGCAGGTATATAATTTCCCTCTTTCTTCACCTATGAGGTGGATAGGTCGTGATAGGTACTGAAGGAACATTTGGATATGTTTAACAACCAAGATATTTATTCACACTTATGAGGTGACATTCCTTGAAGGTGACCGTCCGTGAAGGTGCCCGCAAGAAAATACCCTTGATTTTCAACAATAACGTTTATTAGACTCTTAACAATTAACAACAAATAACGTTTAACCACGGTTAACGTTTAGCAACAATTAATAACAAGTAACGATTAAAACTGAACTCTCAAGAGTAGTTTTAACGACTCGTTTCTCTAATTGTGTTTGCTTCTCTTAACCTTTCGCACTTCGCGGCTCGGGGCAAAATGAATCTTTTTGGTTCAAAACCGAACAGATTCTTTCCTTTGTCGCCCCTAGATATCCCCACTACGCGCGCGTTTATCAGAAGTCCGCGACGGTTGCCACGTATGCATTCTACCGAATATTCGGCGAAAAAGTCGTAGGGATATCGATGGTACATTAGGCCTGTCGGCCTTACGCTTTGAAGGTATAGCGCTTTGTGCCGCGAAGCCGTTGGAAATTTCCGTGGTCGAGTGTCGCCACATCTAGCTGCTTGTCTGTGATGTGGTTTATTACATAAACCGTATCGGTCACTTCTCTTCCTTTTCTGAATCCGAATTGGCTCTCTCCGTTTCTTTTCTGCCTCTGCCTTCAGTCGTTCGTCCAGTATCCCTGCATGGTAGTGAGTGGTACCATCCGCTTGATGCTCCGATCGAAGGGTAGCCGTCCGTATGATGCGTCTGCGCCGGGTTGGACTTTGATGATTCTGCCCAGTGGCCATTGCATTGGGGGAACGTTGTCTTCTCTGAGAATGACAATGGCGCCTTCTCGTATGCCGTGACTGCCCTTACTCCATTTGTTTCGGATGTTCAGCTCGTTCAGATACTCTCGATGCCAGTGGCGCCAGAAATGTTTGAGTTTTTGAATATGTTGCCAGCTGGAGAGACGATTGGATGGAGTGTCCCTGAAATCTCGTTCTCGGAAACTTGTTAATGAATCACCGAAGTGACCGGGAGTAAGGACAAGAAAATCGTTTTGGTCTGATGATATTGGAGTCAGCGGACGGAGTCAGGAGTCAGTTGAGGATAGACTCGATTTCAATGATGAGTGTGTTGAAGTTTTCAAATGTTAAGAGCTCGATACCTACGATACGTCTGAGATGTGGTTTGAAGGATTTCACTGCAGCCTCCCACAACCCGCCGAAGTGATGTGAGTTGGGAGGAATGAAGCGCCATTCGATCCGTCGGTCGGTTAAAAAGGACTGAACCTTTACCTTATGATCGTCGGACTGCAGAAGGTTTCAGAGCTCTCGTAATTCGTTGTTGGCGCCAACGAAGTTGGTACCGTTGTGTAGATAGAGTAGTAAATCGGCCGATTTGAAAGCCTCGTCTCCGATGCAAGGAGGTAATTTTGTCTGTGTTCTCCATTGGTATAGTAGATTGTGAAGACAATGCAATAAACGAGCTTACCTCGTGGTTGTGAGTTTAAATGTTACTCGTCACCGTGTGTGTCTCGTTTGACATGTAAGACGTGTTCTTGCGGAAGTTGACCCTCTAGTTGTTGGCGCGAGGCTGCGTGGTTGCGTTCTTCAACCACCGGGTTATGCCTCTTCAAAAAACTGATGGACTCTGGCGTTACTGACTTCGCTGGAGTGGTAACGCTTCTGCTGCTGTTTGTATTGGATTCACGTGGCACTGTATGGCAGTGGGTGTCACTGGCGTGCACTTTTCACTTGACACGTGATCCGGTTCGAAGGACCAAAATGATTCGACCGGTTACGTGTTCACACTTTTCACTTGCCACTGAATCCGGCTCAAGGGACCAAAATGTTACGATCGTTCGCGGAGAGACGCGGTCGCTAGGAAAACGCGTCAACGAGAGGCGTAAATTCTCGCTACGATTCGGTTAATCGACGCCGCGAAATAGTCGTTCCCCTGTTTCGATTAAGATAATAGAGGTGGTTCAATGAATGTAACACTGTATAATAAGTTATAAATCACAATTTATTCCAACAACTTTGTAAGGAAGATAGTTACGCTGGTGCGTATGTATAAGATAAGTGAGTGGCTGCTCTACGGGTGTAAGCCCGGTCAAAAGATGTTGACTGTTTGAAAGATGGAAAATCAGTGCAGTTCGGTGACGATGCTGTGGTGGAGGAAAGCTAAGGATGGGTGTGTCTAGCTCACGGGACCACCGGATTTGTTGGTGACGATTTTGGCTAAGAGAGTGAGGGAAATAGGCTTCGTTGTTAATTGGTTATTTACTATGGTGGTGGATGAAGAAGGATGCTAACCGCCCTCGAGATAAATTCCTGAGATTTACGGAGGGCACTTGAGACTATAGAGGGTATGCAGTAAGGATCCGAAGACATCTGGCTGCCATCTTGCCCGAGGTGTGTGGCCTGGTTTAGAGTGTTGTCCGACGCAGCATCTTCTCTCTCCTCCGTTATTTTCTCTTCCTCTCTATGCCCCGTTTTTCTGCCCTCTTTGTGCTCTGTCCCTTCTAAAATTTCCATAAAGTGATTTTTCCACTCTTCTTCGCTTATATCCTCATCTATACCATCTCTACTTCTTCTGTATTTATTTATATATTTCCACGCTTCTTGTTCTGTTTTGATCCTCTTTATTTTCTACATTCCTTCTTCTTCGTGTCTTTCCTTTTTTTGTTTACACCACTGCTTGAATGGCTTTTTTCCTCTGTGAGCGCTTCTCTGCTGTTTTTTAGCGATTTTGAAAAATTAATAAATGAATTAAAAGGTGCAGGCGCACAAGTGAGTGAGAGGGAAAAGCTGAATTACATGATAAATACGTGTTACGTCGCGTAACACTCTACCTAGCTCAGGCCACACACCGCGGGCAAGATGGCAACCAGATGTCTTCGGATACTCACTGCGTACCCTCAATAGTCTCAAGTATCTTCCATAAATCTTAGGAATTTCCTAGTCGAGGTCCTTCAAACTGAACAAACGTCTGTTTCCAAAGCATTTCTAAAGACCTTTGTCTACTACGGCTTGACAAGGGAAAGTTGGTTTTTCTCACGTATGATGCAACTTTCCTCCCGCGAACCACTTTCTCTCGAGAGCGGTTAAGACCCTTCGTTTAACCAATTAACAACGAAGACTATTTCCCTCACTCCCTTAGTCAAAATCGTCACCAACAAATCCGATGGTCCCGTGCGCTAGACACACCCATCCTTAGCTTTCCTCCGCCACAGCATCGTCTCCGAACATCACTGATTTTACATCCTTCGAACAGTCAACATCCTTCGACCGGGTTTACACCCGAAGATCAGTCAGTCTCAATCAAGCATCTCGTCAAGCGGTCAGCAATTCGAATACAGTGAGTCGACAAATCCATCAGTATACGCGATAATCCGTCTAGAGACTCAGGTCGCACTCATTCGTAGTCATCTCATAACAAATATTCATTTTGTGTTACACCGAAGTTGTTGGTTTGTGAAAATATATAATAACCTGTTAGCAACAGCGTTATCCTTCATTTAACTACCCTTATTATCCTAAACGAAATAAGGGATCGAGCGATTCGCGGCGTCGATTAGCAAATCGTAACGGGAATTTACGACTCCCGTTGGCGCGCTTCTTCGAGATCGCGTCTCCCCGCGAACGTGCGAAAATAATACGTTACCCGAAGAGTATAGCTACATAGCGGATATAATAGATGCAGTGAAAGAAGAGAAACAAACGGTAGCGTGCGTGAAGAATAAAATAGAAATAGCGGAAAAGAAAGATAAGTCTAATCGAGGAGAAATGAAAACTAATGCCTTTGCTGCAAAAAAGGAAGGATACTTCAAATGTGGAAGAGTGGGATATTTTGCATGAGAGTGTCAAAATGGCGTCCAAGCGGGAAGCAGTAACAGTTATCGGCGTGGGTCAACACGTGGTCGCAGCAGAGGAAGAGGAAACAAAGGCAATACGAACAGGGGGCGTGGAAACTTCCATCGTCAATCAGCAGCCGGCACGAGCGAATATGGCAACTCAGGAGCAGGCATATGGATGGCAACAGCGCACGCAGCACACAGCAGCGAGATAAACGAGATAAGTGGTAACGAAATAACATGCCTATTAGATAGCGGTTGTACCGATCACATTATTAACGACGTAAATTATTTTGATAAATCTATCGACCTTAAAGAACCGGTAAATATATATGTCGGAGATAAGAGGACACCGGTGCCTTCTCTCTGAAACCTCGGGAAAATCCATAAAAACATTGTAATTAAAATCTACAGTTGTAACTAAACGATTTGCCATCATTCTAACCAATTGTATTTGTTTGAGACTTGTGACAATGAGCTTGGGCTCAAGGCGACAATTAGTCGCCGAACGTAGCGGCGGTCAACGGGACGAACTCTCCACATAACAAAGGCATTGAGTTATCCTATAGCTCTCCTTAAAAGAAAGATTTGTAGCGGCACGTGGCAGTAAACATTCCAACGGTTTCTGTCCCGTAGCTTGCCACACGCAGATCCTATTCTCCGGGCAGGATGTTTACCAGATGTCGACGCGTCTCCACAGTACGTGATCGGCTAGCCCGAGGACCGTCATAAACACTAATATCTAGTTACCTAAAATCCTTCAACAGATACACAGTCTTTGTCCCAGTTACGGGAAGACAGGAGAGACCTATTTTTCCACGAACGACGTCTCCCACTAGCAACCCTCCCTCAAGGGCAGCTAGCATCCTTTTCTAACTACCGATATGGAGATTGGCCAATTAGCAGCAACGTCAATTTTCCTTACTTTCCGAACGTAGGATGTCCCCGACGAATCCGATGATCTCGTGTCCTTAGACACACCCCGTCATAGTTTTCCTCTGGGGTATCACCGGGACGGAAAGTCATTCTCTCTTGCGGTCTCATCGACAAAAAAAGGATTAACTCCTTACGGTCAGCGAATACTAACACAGAATCCGACTTAGATTTTTGCGAGTGCGTACGACTACCGTCCCGTTGTCCGCGGATTCGTTATTGAACCTAGGATCATTGTCATTAGTCTCTCGAGTATCTAATCACCACGGTTACTTGTCCGGTTCTATGGTAATCGTATTTGCACTAGCCAATGTCTTCTCTATTGCATAACGACGACGTGTAATCCAAACGAAGATTCGCTTTACGCCCCTAACCCTAATTCTAATGTTAACCCGACATATATTTGGGCGATAATAGATCGATAAAGGCAACAAAAGTATGAAATGTTATAAGCTATTTTGAAGCATTTGAAAAACGAAATAAAATAAATATGAATAAAATTTTTTATGTGAAAGAAATGTCCGCAAACTTGATTAGTTTCGGCAAGTTAACGCATAATAATAATATGGTTATTTCAAAAGGAAATATTGCAAAAATAATAGATGAGAACAACAAACTTACAGCTTTAGCGGTCAAAGAGAATGGTACATATAAAATGAAAAGTATATTGAAAGGAAGAAGCACTTAGTAAACAGTGGCGAACGTAGTGATATGAGTAAAAAGAAAAGATGGCATAGGATGCTAGAACACGTAAATTTTAAATATTTAGAGATTTTGGGTAAAGAGCAGCTAGTGACTGGCATACCGAATGAATTTGAAAAGGAACTTTTGAAATGTAGGGTGTGTATAGAAAGCAAAATGCATAACTTACCTTTCAAAAATAATCGAACTAAGGCTAGGGAAATAATGGAAATTATTCATACGGACGTATGTGGTCCCTTTAAGACTACCGGATTCAATGGAGAAAATTATTTCATTTTATTTATCGATGATTATAGTAAAATAGCTAGGATCTATTGTATAAAATCAAAAGATGAGGTCTTTGATTCTTTCGTACAGTTCGTAAATGAAGCCGAAAATTTAACGGGCAAGAGGTTAATAATATTAAGATGCGATAATGGTAAAGAATATTTAAATAATCGAATTTATAAATTTGCTAGGGATAAAGGTATAAGAATAAATAATTGCCCAACATACGTACATGAATTAAACGGGACAGCGGAAAGGTATAATAGAACAGTGATGGACATGGCGCGTTGCTTGTTAGCGGAAGCGAAAGTACATAAAAGGTACTGGCCGGAAATAGTTTGTACAGCGGCATACTTGAAAAATCGAATATTAGCGAATACTATAGAAAGAAAGACACCTTTTGAAATATTCTTCGGGAGAAAACCAAGTGTTAAAAATCTACATCTATATGGAAGTAAAGTTTTTGTAAGAAGGCCAGAACAAAAAAGAGTTTCTAAATGGGATAAGAAGGCAGATATGGGAATTCTGTTAGGATATAGTGAAGTAGGTTAGAGAGTCCTATTAGGTGTAAAAATAACAGTAGCGACATGTAGAGGTCGTAGAAACAGACAAAAAATGTATCGGTTTTGAGGAGAATTCATTCGATGCAGTTAGCGATGATAGTAAAGATAATTATTTATTGGACAGCATGAATAAGGAAGAGTTAGAAAGTAGAGAAGATGAAAATGATAATAGTTTTGAAAGCTTAAAGATTCCTAGGAGATCTACACGTAATAAGAAAACTCCAGTAAGGTATCCAGAAAAGGAAAACAGTAGTGAGATTCACGCAAATTATTGTAGAGTAGATATCCTTTGCACATTTGAGGAGGCGATTTGTTGTGAAAATAGTGAAGATTGGAAACAGGCTATGGATAAAGGAATAGAGTGTCTCTATAAAAACAAAACTTGGAAATTGGTAGAGACGGTAAAAGGCAAAGAAGTATTAGATGTAAAATGGGATTACACGAGAAAATCAGATGACAAGTATAAGGCTAGATTAGTGGTAAGAGGATTTCAACAAAGAAACGTAGTCGTTGATGACATATATTCTCTTCTCTTCTATCATATTGTTGTCAAAATGGATTAATCATTGAGCAAATGGATGTAAAAACTGCCTTTTTAAATGGCGAAGTAAGTTCGGAGGTATATGTAAATCAAGCAAAGGGATATGCAGACGGAACGAATAGAGTTTGTAAATTATCGAAAGCGCATTATGGGTTAAAAGAAAGTCCGAGGGACTGGTATGAGTGTTTTGATAGGTATGTGACGACATTGGATTTTAAGAAGAATAACATAGAGTTGTGCCTATATACTCATGGAGAGGGGGAAAATGTTGTTTATTTGCTAATATATGTAGACGATTTGTTAATCTGTAGTAAAAACAAAAAAAGGATCCAAAATGTAAAGAAGCTATTACCTGATAAATTTAAAATGAAAGATGTAAGTGAAGTGAAAGAATATTTTGGAATAAATATAGAGTATGATTATATAAAAAATGAAATGAAACTAAGCCAAACGAAATACATTGAATCATTAGCGAACAAATATAAATTACAAAACAGCAAATTGTACTGTACACCAACGGAAACAAATTTAAAAATAGAAAACGCTGAGATAAATAGAAATGACATTGGATACAAGAACTTAATTGGTGCATTGCTGTATATTAGTACAAATACCAGACCCAATATAAGTTATAGTGTGAATTATCTTAAGTAGATTTCAAGATTGTTGTAGCGAGACACATTTTAAATATGCTTTGCGAATATTGAAATATTTGTACCGAAATATTGAAATATTTAATATTAAAGATTTAAGGTTACATTAGAAAAGGAATGAAAAGTGTGAAACGATAGATTGTTATGTGGACGCTGATTGGGCAGGAGATCATTTAGATAGAAAATCTACTTCTGGATATGTAATTAAATTGTATGGAAATGTAATCGGTTGGAAATCTAAAAAGCAAAGGTGTGTGACAAAAGCCTGGACGTATGCAGAGTATGTAGCTCTATCGGAAGCGGTGAGTGAATTAATGTCTATTAGAGAAATTATGAAGGTCTTCAATGTAAATCTAGACAATAACCCTGTAAAAATTTATGACGATAACTCTGGAGTGATAAGTATAGCAAAGTACGGAAATTTCACAAAAAATTCTAAACACATTGAAGTTCATTACCACTACGTTCACGAATGCTTAAAGGAAAATAAGATAAATATAATTTAAGTAGGTACAGACGAAAATACTACATAGGTTCTCTAAGAGGTTTTTCTATGTGCGATAGTCGAATCAAAGATTTGAATTTTTCGATTTGATCTACAGTGTTTATATTTTCAATAATATTAGAAATTTGGACTGAAAACTTACCACCATTGATAAAGCATACTGGCGTTGGCTTTCCCTCGAGGTATACAATTTTTTGAACGATTTCTCCCGATGCGAGGGTTGGTTCTTGTTGCAGCAGAAGGGTATTATTATCTAATTTTAATGTTTTATTGGAGAGTTCGAATCGATATTGATTTAAACCGGGTAAGCCTAATATGCCGTCTTCTATGATAGGGAAATTATCATCTACTAAGGAAAATTCTATCTCTTTGTTGAATAAATTTAGTTTAATTTTGGAATTGGATTCGTATTTGGAATGTTCCATGGAGAATTTCTATGTGTCTGGTATTATTGTTCTTCCTGGGTAGCATCCTCGTTTAAGCAAGTTGATTCCTGCTCCCGAGTCAACGAAAAATCGCAATCCTGGTCGTCCTGGTAATTGTAGTCGTATTGTGGATAATCTTCCTGAGGTAGCATTGTTAATTCTGATTGTTCTTGAATGTGGTTTATTCCTGGAGGGGCTTTTGTTTGAGGCAGTATTCGAAAATTTTGATTGGCATTGATTGGCAAGGTGTCCCAATCGATTGCATTTGAAACATTTCGTTTGTGGCCTTTCGTTTAATGGTCGATTTTCAAGCTTTGTAAAATTATTCATTCTTGGTTGAATGTTTTGTGTGGGTGGAGTTTTGTTATTCATGTTACTTGTAATCGTGAAGCGGTTACCTACTGGACGAGACGTCTGGTTACGATAAGATGGTGGAGTGGTTGTTTGTCGTGTCATCCGTCTGCGAGCGTTGTCTTCGCGAAAGTATTTTTCCACGTCCATTGCCTTTTTTTCTGCATCGATAATGTTTGGGGGGGGGGGGGGGATTAGCCAATAGCACGTGTCCTATTTCTGAATGAAGGCCTCTTACATAGTCAATCACAGAAACCATGTATAGTCGATCGTTCATCGCTCATCGAGTTAGTTCGTCTTTATATTCATTGGTAATGCTGTATTGAAGTTTGTTGAAAACACGTCGAAATCTAATGTTATAATTTTGCACGCTTTCGGTTATTCCTTGCTTTATCACTCTTAACTGATCTTGGTGTTCTCTTACTGATGCTTGAGTAGCTACGTTACGTCTTAATCCTTCGTACAGAGTTTCGAATTCGTTAATATGGATATTGCGGATTGTCATTGCGGCTTTTCCTACAATTTTCTCTATTTTGATCATTTTTAATAATAACGTTTGTTCGCTACACATTATTCTCATTTCTTTTATTTCACGAATAAAATCTTCTACACCTATATCGTCTTCTCCGTTTAGTATCGGAGATACTAAACAGCTTTTAGATTTCCAGAGTTTGCAGCTGTTGGATTGGATGGTTGGACACATGTTGGTGGCTTTTGTGGCATAGGTGGAGGTGGATTAGTATCGTGTTTTAATACTGATATATTATCGTCATCGTCAGTCATCATAGAACCGAATTCGGTTGATTCTACGTTTATTTGTGGCAGTTTAACACGAGAGAGGTTTCTACCTAATATTTCCATTTCGTTAGCGCGTTTTCTATTTTCTTCGTTCGCTAATTTTAAAGCATTCTTTATTTCGTTAAATTGTTGTCGAAATTCTTCGTTCTGTCTCTGTATTAAGTCTAAAATTGCTCTGGTGGAGGAATCGAGTGATCCCGTTTTATTTTGGACTCCACTTGTAGAGGGTAAACTTGTCTCGGCTTTTGAGTCTTTCTTGTTGTTCATATTGTCTCTTCGCTAGAGTTACTAGAGAAACTAACTTTTCGCGTTCTATATTGTTTAAAAGAATTCCGACTTTTCTCACCTTGATACGTAAGTTTGTAGAATGAGGTTCCCTTGCGGTGTTTTCCTCTGTGGCGCGTTCAAATGTGTTGTTTGAGTGTCAAACTCGTTCTGTTGATTTGTTCTATGCTGACAGTGGCCCCGTTGATTTGGTCCACCGTGGTAAATTATTGACAGCAAAGTTCATAACACAAGTAGTTCGAATCCTTCGATCTTCAATAATGTCCGTAGACCGAAATCGTAACTTCGTTTACACTGAAGCGAATGGATCCTGGCAGGATCGCCAAAATGTCACGTAAAAATAATGGGAAAATAATAATAAAAAAATGTTGTGTTCTTGAACCAGAGTTCGAGGTTTTTTTTAATAGGATCTTTATTTTATAATAGGATTACAAGTGTGCGATTAGACCGTTACCGAAAGACTGAAGCCTCGATCAAGACTCAGCCCTTCTAGATGTTCGTTTATCTTTTGCCTATGTGCCGAATTCATATTCCTTTGTTTTGGGAGTCGGTGTCGTGTGCAAGGCGGTTCATGTTTCCTGAGTCTGTTGAAGATATTTGTTGACGTTACATGTACGTCAAGACTGTGTAAGTGTCACGAGGCAAAACAATAATATGAGTCGCTCTCGATTTGCATCGTCCTCTAACTCACGTGCCGCTACATACGTATATAGCTATTATTTCTTACAACCTAGCGTATGCAGTTGTTTATGGGGCCTTAAGTTCACTGTTTATAGATACTGCTAGGAATTAATCGAACGAATTCAACGCAGTCGCGTTTACAGTGTTCCGTATTATCGGAAATGCCGAATTCGCGTGGTTTCGCTTTGACGTTCGTCCACGTTGACGATTGTTCAAAGAACAACCGAGTGGCCTCCACGTCGCAGCTACGAAAGACATCGAAGCCGCGACATCCTTGAGTGACTACCCTATCTTTTCCTAAAACCAAGGATGACGCAACTCAGGCAATCGTTACAAGCGTTCGAACTTCACATTTTCTTACCATACTATCAACAAAAAATGAAAGCTGGTTTTCAATGAGTCATTATATAATTATATGATATGTAATTTATAAACAGAATTCATTGTAATGATATAGACAGATTTCTTAGATAGTTAAAGAAGGAAGTTGTTCGCAATCATGCACTTGACAACATATTCAAAAGTCATTGAAATCGGAAAAGACGTTACGGTTCTATAGTTTCACCCAATCAATATTTATTAATCATAAACGAAATAGCTATAAATCTTGACAATTCCCAGTTAAACTTAAAATAATTATTGCATTTTTAAAAATAATGAAAATTTATTATTTGCATAAGCGATCTAATGATCATTCTTGCGTTCTTCATTGTAAATTAAAATAAATAAATTATACACTTTACTTTGTACCGCTTAGGACTGAATTATAACTTTACCGAAACAGTGCAAAGCATTCTTTAAAATTCTCTAAAATTCATTTGCATTCATTTCATTTATATACATATATTTACACATATGTTGAGTTGATAGTAAAAAGTACTTCAATGGAAATTATTTAATAATAATAATTATCTACTGTGCCCTGTTCTTTAAGGATTAAGTATGTAGTAGTTCCTGTGCTCACAGTTAGAAAATAAACTATCTATCTTGTCTTGTGCGTTCGGTTCCTCATTGTGTCTTTTGATGCCGTTGATGACACATATCACTTCATAGTGAAAAAAGCAACATTCAATCACGGACCAGCAACATACTCGAGATCTTATAAGGAAATTCAAGATATTCAAAATAAAATAGAGTCGAACTCAATCCTAAAATCAAATGGAGTTATTATTACTCGACCGAACTATTTTCAATCAACTCTCATTGAGAATTATAAGTAAATTCTTTTGGCGTGGTACTGTAACAAGCAAACATAATTTTAACATAATTTTGAGACGAAACGCGAAAGTAAATCGATAAAAAGGAGGGAGGGTTATATTTCCCCTTTCCTTCTTGAAAATAGGCCGAAATCACATTGAAGCGGATCAAATAGTACATATATATGTCGGGTTTACATTAGAATTAGGGTTAGGGGCGTAAAGCGAATCTTCGTTTGGATTACACGTCGTCGTTACGCAATAGAGAAGACATTGGCTAGTGCAAATACGATTACCATAGAACCGGACAAGTAACCGTGGTTATTAGATACTCGAGAGACTAATGACAATGATCCTAGGTTCAATAACGAATCCGCGGACAACGGGACGGTAGTCGTACGCACTCGCAAAAAATCTAAGTCGGATTCTGTGTTAATATTCGCTGACTGTAAGGAGTTAATCCTTTTTTTGTCGATGAGACCGCAAGAGAGAATGACTTTCGGTCCCGGTGATACCCCAGAGGAAAACTATGACGGGGTGTGTCTAAGGACACGAGATCATCGGATTCGTCGGGGACATCCTACTTTCGGAAAGTAAGGGAAATTGACGTTGCTGCTAATTGGCCAATCTCCATATCGGTAGTTATAAAAGGATGCTAGTCGCCCTTGAGGGAGGGTTGCTAGTGGGAGACGTCGTTCGTGGAAAAATAGGTCTCTCCTGTCTTCCCGTAACTGGGACAAAGACTGTGTATCTGTTGAAGGATTTTAGGTAACTAGATATTAGTGTTTATGACGGTCCTCGGGCTAGCTGATCACGTACTGTGGAGACGCGTCGACATCTGGTAAACATCCTGTCCGGAGAATAGGATCTGCGTGTGGCGAGCTACGGGACAGAACTCGTTGGAATGTTTACTGCCACGTGCCGCTACAAATCTTTCTTTTAAGGAGAGCTATAGGATTACTCAATGCCTTTGTTAGATGGAGAGTTCGTCCCGTTGACCGCGGCTACGTTCGGCGACTAATTGTCGCCTTGAGCCCAAGCTCATTGTCACAAGTCTCAAACAAATACAATTGGTTAGAATGACGGCAAATCGTTTAGTTACAACTGTAGATTTTAATTACAATGTTTTTATGGATTTTCCCGAGGTTTCAGAGGGAAGGCACCGGTGTCCTCTTATCTCCGACATACATAAATTATATTTAAGAAGTTTGGGATAGTTTAAAGATGAAATAAATTGCTTTTTAAGTTTAATCTCTTACTTTCGACGAAATCAAGTTTCTCTGGAATTTGGTGGAGTTTAAGATTTGATATCGGTGTCGTAGGAGTTATGTGACACTTTAAGGTGGAATAAATCTAGCGAGGAGTTTAAGGTGCGGCAAAGGAGCGTGGAATGTTGCAATAGAAATTTATTGCAGTGTTAGTGCATTGGTAGATTGATCAAATTTACGTGTAGCGTGGGTAACCAATGGTAAATATTTTGCAATGTGTATAATTTCTCAGTAATCTGAGGCTTATAAAATCTATTGACAACTAATGGAAATTGTTGATTTAACAGATCAATTTTAAATTCCTCGTTAATCTAAATTTTTTTAATCCTATTTACAGCTAAACCTTACGACGAAAAATTAACGAAGTGGAATAAAAATGGCATTGTGATTCTTCTCGTCGTGTATCGGTGTCACATCAAATTTAAGAGACAGTTTTACTTGCGGATGCTGCGTGTTACGTTGGTGAAGTCGACGAAAGCGTAAAATAGGAGCTCGTCCGAAATACACTAACGCGGAAGGTTAAATTTAACGCAAAAGGCTGAGAAATTAGTTTAGAACTCGAAGTTTCATTGGTACGACGCACTTGAAACGCATTCAAAGAGGTCGGCGACCTCGAAAGGGGATGAACGCAACTGTTTCGTGGGAATTTCTTATTGTGGCTTATTTGGATGAAGCTGCTTTAAAATCAGCGCTGGATTCGTCTGTTTTTTGCCCGGAAATCATAAAATGTTTAGGCCAGGCGACTCCATGTACAGAAAATGTTATGTCCACTTTTTACGTCCGTAGAATTCAACTCTTTACTACTATGCACTTCTTCTCCAAAAAAATATCGCGTTTCAATATTAAAAAAAGTTTCAATAATATACTATCCATTAGAAGAATGATAACATGATAACCTTACAGATTATTAGTATTAACAAATTCTTATTGTCGTATAGAAATGCCAACTATTGCTTCGGTAAAACAAACAAAGGAATTTTACAGGTAAATTTTACAAATTACAAGTCATCTTATAACGCAAAATACGACGTGTAAAATTGTCTCAATTTATTAATAGTATTAATAAATTATTATGATAAAAGATGCAGGAATCTTAGCCTCATGAGAAATTGGAGATGAAAATGAGTGGGAAAAGATTAATCGAGGACACAATAGTATTATTCCAGGAAGTGCTAGTTCTTCCTAGATTCCGGTTACAATGTTCTTAACGCGTGGAAATTAGTCTTGACCAGGAAACATCTATAACGGCATGTATTTTCTGCCGTGATTGTAAATCTGTTTGGAACATGCGGTTTGTCCGTTAATCTAGGCGCTGTTGTTCAATTGAGTCAATATTATTTGTTGGTAGATTAGTGTGTGCAAGAGCGCTCTGTTCATTATTGACCAATTCGAGCACGTATTGGTAAATTTCACACCGGCAATTACGGTGAAATCGTTCGTGGTCGCTGGAAATTAGCAGTATCGTTTGCGGTCGTGAGCTGATTGACACTGCGTGAGCGGGGAATTATGTGAAGCAGCTTTGCTTTGTCGTTTCATGCATTTAATAGGTTTACGGCGGTGGACAGAGTTTGTAAAAAATGAAGACAAGGTAGAAAAAGATTATTTTTCATTTTTTACTATTAGATTATTTTCAAAGTGATCTTTTCAGTGAAATATGATTGACAAAAAATAAGATCTATAATTGAATCATTATAGAAAGTAGAATAATATTGATAATAAAGAAATAAAAATCAATTATAGAATAACATATAATAATAATAATAATAATAATAATAATAATAATAATAATAATAATAATAATAATAATAATAATAATAACAATAATGTGGATAGACTTTATGTTTACTTTTATATGTATAATGATACTGTTTGATCCTTGAATTAAAGTTAAGATTAACGTTGCGATTATGATTATCCTTTGTCCGACTAAATATATTTGAAGTATCAATTACAGTAGAATTTTTGAAAGATTCTTGGCTGTTAAACAAAAGACTGGTTCCTTTATATTTCGCTCAATTATCATAGAATCGTGAAACTGACTTTCACTTCAAATTTTGTCTGTTTCAGGAGTAACAAGTACCTGCAAAAATCATCCATCAGCCGGATATGTGCTGTCGGAGGGTTTTTCATTAGCATTCCCGTCTTTCTAACTGGTAAGAACCAATTCCTTCAATTCTGTCAACTTTAACCTTTTGAAAGATACTAGTACTTAAGTTATACGTTTAATTTTTCTTGAATTCAGGCATGAATCTAAAAGATACTGTGAACTATCTCTGAGTGTATGAAATCAGTTTAGAAATCCAATGGAAATAAAGTTAATTTTAACGCCGAATAGTCATTATTTTTCTTAGAAAAATAAAAAATGATCGTCTTTTAGGGAAGTTTTAACAGATTAATTTATAAAGAGCTGAAACAGAATATTCATGTCATGCATGAATACGGCTGGTTGATGGATCGAGATCTAATCTAAAGTTTACGTTGTGTCATGCTAGTTTACACAGCTATCATTCGCTCGATCGATCGTTAAGCTGTTGAACTCGATTCAAGACGGACATTTTGACTCTGTTCAGAAGAAAACTGCGTTTTAATAAATTTGACGGAATAGAAATTTTGATAGACTACAATGTTTTTTTAATTATATCATAAAATTTATTTATTTTTTTTTAATGTCATGTTAGAAACCTCAAATACTGTCCAAAACTTCGAACGTAATCGTTTTAGAAATTTGTAAATTACTTAACGACCAAAAATATTGAATTCTCTATTGTCTGAAGATAGATTCTCTATAATTTAAGTAATTTATTCGTCGAGAATTGATATATAAAGACTTAAATAATAAATTAATTGAAAAATAATTTGCAACTAGTATTGAAAATTTCAATTAAAAGCATATGTATATAGTTTACGCTTCGAGAATTATATGTATTGAGAATATATATTTGCGCTGATTCTTTGTCCCGCTTGTTATGGCATACGTGTTATAATGATCCTCTAACAATGCTTTCAGATATGATATTGTATATATGCATCCAGTTTCATTCGACGCCGGTAATCGTTGCGTCGGTTTTCATAGGCCTTGGCATCGTGTTTTGTGGATGCGCAATGGTCCATAACGTCTTCGTGTGGCAGAGGGTAAGAACATATCGCTATTAAAAAAGAAAACGAACACGTTCAAACACGTCTAAATCATCTTTTATGTGTATTTCACCCGGAAATCATTTTATCGTAAAATTTTGTTTTTCAGAGTTACCATAATTTATCTGGTAGAGTTCATAAAAATTTTTCTGAAATCAATTGCAAGCTTTTAGGAAACCAGGATTTTTCACATTTTTAAGAAGCGTTATAATTATATTGCTGACCTTTATACGTTCGTGCGAAATTGAAAGGTACGCAAATGGCGCAAAATGCATAAAATGCGCTAAAATATACGTATATAAGAAAACAAATCTCGATTAAAATTTTATTTCTTTCATTATGTTCGTAAAACTACAAACTTGTATAAAAATACGCATTCTAGTTATAAGTGTTAAAACATTCGATCTAGTCCTTATCACATTCATGAAAACCTCCATTTAACCATTCGTTGTATCAACAAACATTCATATGCAAAACTTACCACCTACCACATCCTCCGCGTATTAATATAATCCCCTTTTATAAATTATACACTTTAGAGTGGACTGGTTGGGTCAGAGTGATATAAGCTTACAAGTTCTCGAGGAGTTCTACCGAAGTTACATTTACGTTTGCATAATTTCACCGAAAAAGATACTCTGTAGAATGACAGGTTCGTTTGTTTATGTGATCCGCGATCGCAACTATTTCAAGGGGATTTTATAAATAACCATACACACGATATTCAGTGTATTTTCGTATTCTCGTTTATTTTTGGGAGATTTGTAAAACTGTTGAACAAAATAATTGAGTAACGATTATATTTGCTGAGAAAAAGTCTTTTTCTCTGTACCCCTCCTTCTACTTCAAGCATGTAGTATTGACAATAAGATTGACAATGGCTGAAAGTAATCCAAAAGAGTTTTCACCATGGTTATCGGTAACGAAAAAGATTTGAATCATCTTTAATACTTATTCGTAACTAGAATCATTTCAACTAAAATGTAAATTCTTATATTATAACTTTTTTAATTTGTTATGGCCCCTGACTACAACCTAACCTATCATTCTTATTTCGTAGGAGAAGACGAATGCCGTGAAGGCGTTGCAGCAGCAGCTGCAACAGCACCAGAACCAGCACCAGCTACAACAGCAACAACAACTACATGGCCCGTTAACCATCCACCATGCTGGCTGCCCAACGAAAGTCGGGCCCGTGACGAACTAACTAAATACCAGCCACGCAACGCACGGCCGAGCTGCACAGTACCAACACTATCATCACCATCATCATCATCGACACGTGTCAATGTCTCCACCGCCCTTGTTGCTCTCATCGCCAGCTCCGATCGCAGCGACGCACAATCATCTGAACGTGAGCGGACACAGAAACGTGGTTACGCCACCGGATACACCAGCAGATAGATCGCCACCGAGTCCTGGAAATAAGCTAAATAGATCGCAGCATTTGCCACGGGAAGCAACCGGCAGCGTCAGTCCTGGTCTTCCGGCTGCCACATTGGATCTAAGTAGCGCAGCAACCACCAATAGTCCGCATGAATTGTCCACGTTAGTTTAGAAATTTGGTCCGAACATTATATCTTCACATAGGATTGGAGATTAATAGTTGATAGTTAATTTACACATCCATCTTTTTATTTGTAAATTGGGTCGTGGTTTAGAGTTGGTTTGTAAAAATTCGGTCCTAATTGTTAAATGATGAATATTGATTAAGAATAATAGGCATTGATGTACCAATCTTTTTTTAACTTATATACTTGAGCACACGCATTGGAGATTTCACTTTTATTCAGTGAAACAGCAACTTCATTACTCGCTTATTCAATACGGCAATTGCATATATTTCATGGACATTTTAACAATGTTTTGAATAATTTCTAACGGTACAATTGTGATGAAGTGAAAAAAATCGTGATAAGAAACAGAGAGAAAAGTTGCTCGTTAATGAATATTGACCAGAAATAAAGTAATTTCTAAAGAATATCCCGAAGACGTCGTAGATATTACGAAAGGAATGATTAATTTATACCCGCGTGTATCTTGCCATTACCATACTATTATTATTATTATTAATATTGTTAGTAGTACTCGATTACATTATTATTAATGTAATATCGTGATATAATGTGTTTACAAAGAGTGGACAATAGAGATGTTAATCAGACAGAAAAAGACGATTGTTGTTCAACCTGAACTATTCACGCCAAACGTACAGAAAACAGCGCAATCCACACTCTCTCGGCAACGCCACTCGCAACCTCTGTCTCCGCTCAGCTCGCACTCGGCTCCTCGACTCGCACTCTGCTTTTCGACTAACTCTCTGGTCGTTGCCGCATTCTGTTGTCTTTTTCCTAGGCACACCGCACACGTGTTCTGCAGGCGCTCGTGGCCAGGGTCACGTAGGTCTTTTCCACGAAACTATGCACTTGAAAAGACCGATGACACATTGATGAGCCCGACGACGCCTCGGCTCTCGCGACATTGTTCATAGTTCGCCCGATATTTCTTAGGCCTTTCGTCCACGATACTACACTCGGCCATCCTGCAATAACATCTGCCCTCAGATGTTGCCTTCTATCTCGCTGTCATCAGATGCGTCACTTTCGGCGTTTAGGACCCAAGGTTTCATAAAATCGAGGTGTGTGCGGGTCCTTCCTTCGGTACTGCTTCGCACGCTTTCTTCTTTTCTTGTAACTTCGACGATTCTCCTCTTGAGTTGCGGCGATCTTCTTCTTCGCGTCCTCACGTAGCTCGCGACGTTGTTCTTCAAACCTCGCGGCCCCCTCTTCGTCGATCAGCTTTCTAATCTTCGCCTCTTCCCTGACTTGCATTTCGACCCCGACCAGTAGCTGGAAAGGAGTCTTCCCTGTGCTTCTGTTTACGGTGGAATTCAGGTATTTCTGAACCTGGTCGACATGCTGCCCGTTCCCCCTCGGCGCCAGTCTTCGCGGTCTTCGCGCTACCGGTTTGTCGCTTTTCAGAACTATTTTCGCGGTTATCCCGACGTCTCTCTTCTTCTCCGGCCTATACCCTTTAATAATATCCCGAATGGCTTCACGATAATGCGGTTCCTGTACGTGTGTTAGGTCTGTTTCGTCAGTCTGTTCTACTACGTTAATTCTAAACACATCCGACACGTCTTTGTTAGTCTGTTCGTCAAGCCGCAAGAAAGTCACTTCGCCCCGTTTAACCCGTAACTCTACCTGATCCAGAAAATCAGTGCCTAACAACAGGCCGTGCTTCGTCAATATTTTGTTTGAAACAACGTGCAAAGTGATTGGCAGTTTACACCCATCAACCGTCATTACCTTAGTGAATTCACCCCAGGTCTCATTGCCAGCGGAACCAAAACCGTCGAACTTAAACTTGCATTTACCTAGCGGTGGTGACCCTAACCTCGCATACTCGTCTGATCGGATGAACGTGAGATCACTACCCGTATCCACTAATGCCACAAACCTACAGTCATCTATCGCCACTTCTTTCACATACTTCCCTTTTTCGGATCTTGACACTACGCAAGTCTCTTTCGGTCGTGCCGTACACCTCGCTGCAATATGTCCAAATCCGCTGCACTCGAAACACCTAACACCTTCTCCCCTCTCCGGACACTTAACACTTAGATGATCCTCACTATCGCAAATGAAGCATCTTCTTTTCTTCATTGCATCTACAGATTGACTGGGCTTCCCGTTCTTCTGGGCTTTAGCCGGCTTCACAATCGACTTTGCTCTGCGACTCTTCTGTTCTTCGTACATCACTAACCTCTTCCTCAACTCTTTGATTGACGTAGCGCCGTACAATATAGCCTTATTGTTCTCGTCGTCTATTATTCCGTCCACTATGTATTCCACCTTTGCTTCCTCCTCCATGTCCACATGGCTGGCTATTTCGAGCATGCGGTACATGTAGGCCAAACATGCTTCATCACTCTCCTTTTTTGTTTCTTCAAGTTTCTGATGTACTTGCCTACTGTTGACTTTCCTCGAAAATTCTTTCACTAGCCCCCTCTTCAACTCATGCCAAGTCCTGGCATGACACTCGAAGCTCGCGAATATTTTCGCTGATCCCTTCAGCAGCTTCCTGGCGTAGACTGCCTTCTGCCCATCCGACCACATGCACGTATCAGCGACTTCCTCGAACGACTCGAACCATCGTTCGACATTTTCACCTTTGTCGCCACTAAACGACTCTAATGCATCTTCGACGTCTCTAAAACTCAGTGTCGAACCAACGCATGCCCTTCGACAACATTCGTCACGGTCCTGATACACCCTTCGCGTATCTCTCTTGTATCCTCTTGCGTTTTTCTTGTCATCTTCATCCTCACTTTCGTCGTCGCTTTCTTCTTCCGACGATATGTCGTTACCATCCATGGCCGCTTGTAGCCGTGCGCGTAATTCTACTTTTCTTCCCGTCGTTTTTAAACCCAAACTAGCGAGGCGCTCCTTCAACTCCTTCGTATTCATTTTCTCAACATCTTCATCTTCGTTACAATCACGCTCAGCTCTCTGTACGTTTCCTAGATCTCGTTGACCGGTTAGCTCTTCACCGCCCGTCGATCCCTTAGGACACGATTGTCCAGCCCTACACGCCCGATTCAGCCTTGCAATCAGCACTGACCTCGCACCCGATATAGGGAGGTTCATTCGCGCGAGCTTACTCCTCAGCTCCTCCATCGTCGAACCCTCTTCACCCGACAATCGCTCGTCCCCGACGTTTGCCATTTTTCACACTACACAAACTTAAACCGTCGACGATATCGTCTTTTACTGCACCGCGCACCGGTAAATTCACAACTAGCTCGAATAGCTCTGTTAAACCGTTTCGTTTTCTGTCTTGTCCAATCCCGGCTGAGCCCCCAAAAATATGTAATATCGTGATATAATGTGTTTACAAAGAGTGGACAATAGAGATGTTAATCAGACTGAAAAAGACGATTGTTGTTCAACCTGAACTATTCACGCCAAACGTACAGAAAACAGCGCAATCCACACTCTCTCGGCAACGCCACTCGCAACCTCTGTCTCCGCTCAGCTCGCACTCGGCTCCTCGACTCGCACTCTGCTTTTCGACTAACTCTCTGGTCGTTGCCGCATTCTGTTGTCTTTTTCCTAGGCACACCGCACACGTGTTCTGCAGGCGCTCGTGGCCAGGGTCACGTAGGTCTTTTCCACGAAACTATGCACTTGAAAAGACCGATGACACATTGATGGGCCCGACGACGCCTCGGCTCTCGCGACATTGTTCATAGTTCGCCCGATATTTCTTAGGCCTTTCGTCCACGATACTACATTAATATTAATATTATTGCCTTATTATTATTAATGTTATGGAACCTCTAGTCCTAGGTTACTTTCGCTGCCACGAAAGGATAAGATTTTCGAATTTTTTACTATTACGTGTAATTCCAGTTTTCCTGTTGCGCATGCGCAGTAGAAAGAAAGTTAGCGGAACTCAAATCTCGAACTATAGAGAGTTGAAAAGTAGTAAAAGTAAAAAAGCACGAATAACATTTGTATTTGTGCTGGATTAAGTTTGATAATTGAAAATTGAGTTTGATGATAACATTTTTTTCGTATTCGCTTTGGTAAATATTAGTTTTATTTAAAATTGAACAAAGCATTTTATGTTTTTCAAATACGGTACATAATCGTAATATCGAATTTTGTAAACTGATAGTAAGAAACTCTATAATTCGAGACTGGAACTTTGATCAAGTTCACATTGAACGTAAACTGACTTAATTTTGTTATTTAAGCGTGTATACTATACGTGTTTGTTCCTTCTTCTCTTGTGCGCAGGCTATAGCTTAATTACTTCCAATAAACGCAGTTATATCGAATCAATGACCGATACAAATTTAGATATTAGGAATATTTAAACAAGAGATTAAAAACTAAAAAGTATTGTTTTTATACTGCATATGTGTTACGCCGGGCGACTCTCTGCCTGGCCCAGGTCACACACCGCGGGCCAGACGGACATCAGATGTCCGCTCTTCCGTACGGCGTACCCTCAATAGCCTTAAGCACCCGTCATAAACCCGAGTCACTTGCCTGCTAAGGTCCTTCAAACCAAACAAACATCTGTTTCCGAAGAATTTCTAAAGACTATGTCTACCACGGAGGGACAAGGGAAAGTTAGTTTTTCTCACGTACGCTGCAACTTTCCTCCCACTAACCACTTTCCCTCGAGGGCGGATAAGACCCTTCGTTTAACCAATTAACATTAAGCCTATTTCCCTCACTCTCTTAACTAACATCGGCACCAACAAATCCGATGGTCCCGTGCGCTAGACACACCCATCATTAGCTTTCCTCCGACACAGCATCGTCACTCAACTTCACTTCTTCTACATCGTTGGAAAAGTCAACTACTAAGTATACCGCTAATGCCCATCGGGGCAGTCTAAGCATAACGCGAAAGTCGGTCTCGGTATTGTCGAACATACATTTCCTCTCCTAAATATCTTATAGTGCTACGTCCACTAATACACTAAATCTAATTATAAGAGCCCTGCTCTAACGTACATATATATCTTATCTTCGTGCAATAAGTGATTATCTATCTATCTATGCTCATCAGTGTAACCTAAGTGTTGGAAATATATAATTTATAATTCTGTGAATCACAGTGTTATACAACCTCAATCACCCCTATTATCTCAACGGAAATCAGGGGATCGATCAATTCGTGGTGTCGATTGTTATAATCGTAACGGGGATTTACGACCCCCGTTGACGTCTCTTCTAACGACTACGTCTCCCCGCGATTGGTCGAATAAACAATATGTACATATGCAATATGAACGACAGTTTGTGTAATAATATGTACCTCTCTTCTTAGTTTACTTTTGTATATTTTGCGACAGTTGATATTAATTTTATGAGGAACGTACTTACACTTTATCTTTGTAATTAAATGTGAAATGAAAGAAAAGAAATGACATGAGAAAAGGAAATTCGATGTATGAGTATATACGAATTGACGGAATTAAAATTTAACGCTATATTTAAATAGAAGACGTGAAATATCTTGTCATCTTAAAATAACTTGATCATTCCTATTCTTTTACATAAAAACACTTTTCGACTGTAACTTAAGAAACATGTCTGCTAACGTGAAACGTGCCAGAAAAAATTAACAACTTCCATTAAATTGGCAAATTTCTCATTAATATCGTAAAACTCGCGTTTACAAAGATCAGATCAATGTACATAATATACAAAACAAATGCAGAATATATAAATATAGCACATACGTTCTGAATTATATTCGAATTGGGCAGGGTAACCAAGTGAAAATATGTAAATTTCACGATGTGTAATGTACACTTTATCGAACTTGTAAGTAGTGTAGAAATAGAATATTTTACACGTAACAAAATATACAAACGACAATGCACAAGTTAAATTATTTGTTAGATCCATGTATAACAAGCATAGTACAAAAGTGTTTTAGCTTTATGTACTGGTAATTATGAGAAGTACCAACTTAATAGATGTATTTGGTATGTACCTAGTTAAGAAAACAATAAATTATTCTGAACAGATAAAGCGTTTAGTAGCTTGTGAAGTATGAATTTTCGAAAACGTAAGTATTTTATATCTAAGCAGTTAAGAAACGCGAGCAAGGGAAATCAAACAAAGGAACAAAGTTTTTTTGTTTAAAAATATTTAATTTGTTGTTCTATTATCCGAGGTTAGAAGCGATAATGTACAAAATCTGAATAAATAAGATTCTTCAATATTATTGAATTTTAATTCTAGGGTAAAGTAATATATCCGCATATTTTATTTATATACAATATGTATAAATAATGATGTGATTTGACTAATTTTGTTGAAAGAATATTTGTACTTTTTACGTAAAACTTCAGTCTTTTACAAACTTTCTTGTAATTAATAAACCTTCAATGTCCAGACTTGTTGCAAAATCATTTTTGCTCGAACGATTACCGGCGCGAGCAATCCTAGTGGATCATAGATTTGTGCGATGACTGAGCTGATTGATCGCTTTGTGATTCGGGAAGTGTCACTGTTCGTCTTGACCGAATATAGTATGGTATCGTCGGCTGAATCCCAAAAGACGCCGAGTGTTTTTAACGTGGATGACTCACCGAGATGTAATTTCTGGTTGGTGTCTTCCTCAGGTAGCCCTCGCAGCAGATCCCGATCGTTTGATGCCCATTTGCGGATATTTAGACCGGCTAGCTTAAGTAATTTCGTGAGATCATTCCTGACTGATAGGGCTTCGTCCTTCGTATCGGCTCCGGTCAACGCATCGTCGACATAGAAGTCTCGCCGTAGGATCTGCGCTGCTCTCGGAAATCGAGCTCCCTCGTCTTCTGCCAACTGTTTGAGACATCGGATGGCCAGATACGGGGCTGCGGATAGACCGAACGTTACGGTGTTGAGTCGGTAAGTTTCGATCTCTCCGTTGTCGGCACGCCACAGAATCTTTTGATAAGGACGATCTTCTGGACGTAGGATGAATTGACGGTACATTTTCTCGATGTCGCCGGTAAGGACATATTGAAATGACCGGAATCTCAATAGGATGTTTCTCGGGTCTTCTTGTAATTTCGGACCCGTATGAAGGGCGTCGTTTAGAGACATTCCCGTGGTACTTGAAGCTGAGCCGTCGAACACAACCCGTAGCTTGGTGGTGTCGCTCGATTCCTTGATCACGCCGTGATGTGGTAAATAATATCCGTGGTCGGTGGCGTGATCCGTGTTGATCTTCGTCATGTGACCCAAGTCTAAATATTCTTGAATCACAGCACATTACGCGGTTTCATATTGTTTGTCGCGTTGGAATCGGCGATGAAGAGAGGCGAGCCTGCTCATTGCAGTGGCCTTCGATGACCCTAGTGAGGAAAGCTTTTCGTTGAATGGTAATGCAACGATGTATCTGCCTTCCTTGGTTCGTCGGACATGGTTTCGGAAATGTTCTTCACATAATCGTTCAGATTCCGAAAGATGAGTAGTGGCCGGTCCCTCGCCGATCTCCCAAAACCGTGCGAGGTTCTCTTGCAGAGCCGTTGTGGTTGCGTGGAACGTATTTATCGCGGTTTGGGACGTGGGACTCCCCCCGATTACCCAGCCGAATCGTGTTTTTTGTAGACGTAGTTCAGGTTCGCCTGGTTGCGCCAGATTGACCTGCCCGATGCACAGCGACGCAAATGTGGATCCGGTACTAAGTAAGACATCGATCGGGTCTGGGCAATGGAATTGTGGATCGGCTAGTTGAATATTTCTGGGTAATCCCAGACTCGAGGGGTCGATGGGCTCGCTTGGTATGAAGGTCGATATGGCCGGGATAACAAGAAATCTCAATGTTTTCTTATACTTGCCGTCCGTCGACGTGATTGTGGCCGTGGTGAATCGTTTTGCCGTGGTGCTCAAATTGTCGAGGGCTCCGATCTGGATCGCACATCTCCTTTGCTTTATACCGAGGGAATTCGCGAGCTTGTCGGTCATGAAGTTCATGCTCGACCCAGTGTCGAGTAAGGCTCGGACTCGGATTGGTTGTGCCTGTTTGTTCAAAACCTTGATCTGTGCTGTGGCCAACAGATCATGATGCAGAGGGGTGTGGGCAGATGTGTTTGTTAGTCCGATCCCCCTTGCTGTCGTAGTCTCGGATAGTCAGTTTTGCCCCGGTTGGTACTTGGACGAGGAGGTTGGGGTGGTGTTCTGGATCCGGGCTGAGCGTGACTCGTACGAGGCATGCTCTTTCGTGCCTCTTGGAGCCGAAGATGTATGCTTCCGTGAAGTGTCGGATGTTCGCCTCGACTTGTGGGACGACCGCGACTTCGATGATCCCGATGGTGATTGTTCGGTGGAGGCTCGCTTGTGTGATGAACGACTGCCCGACGACCGACCGCTCGGTGCGCGACTGCCCGACGACCGACCGCTCGATGAGCGACTGTCCGACGACCGTGAGTCTACCTGGGTTTGTTCGCGGTGTAGATAAGTATGGTGTCGGTGACCGCAGATACGACACGAACCCGATGTACACTGTGTCGGCGAATGTCCTGTGCCTAGGCAATTTATACACAACGATGCCTTCTTCACGATCTGAAAACGTTTGGTCGCTGATTTGGCCTTGAAGATTTTGCAGTGTCTGATCTCGTGAGGTCCGTTGCAGGTCGGACACACCACCGTTCTGCTGGTTGTAGCAAGGGTTCGCCCATGCGGTATGGTTGTTCGCTGACTGTGGTGTTTGTGGGTTGACCCTTTTGATTCCTTCTCTTTAGAGAGGAATTGAGTCCCGTTCGCCCGTGTTTTGAGAAAGTCTATCAGATGCTGATAGGATGGCACCTTTTGGCGGGGCAGTGTGCGTTGCCATTTACGCAGGCTGGACGAGGGCAACTTCGACGCGATCAATTCGATCATCGCTATGTTTGATGTGACGGGCTCTTTTAGGTGTTCGAGCGCCTTTAGATTTACGCTGATGGTTTCCAACAAATCCTCTAGGGCTTCTGGAGTTTCCTTTTTGATTTCCGGATAGTTGCGCATCAAATTCCAATGGCGCATGCAGATTTGGAGGGGGCAATTGAACTTGTCCTTCAGTGTGTCAAGCGCGATGGAATAGTTGGCCTCTGTGAGTTCTAATGACTGGATACTCTGTGCGGCCCGTCCAGTTATAGATGAGCGTAGATGCTGGAACTTTTGGACATTCGTCAAACCTTCGTTACGGTCCACTATGGATGAGAACGTGTCGTAGAAATAGGTCCAGTTCTCGAGGGCACCGTCGAATTGGGGCACGCGGACCTCTGGAACGGTGGTCGGCTCTGGTTTCCGGCATGTCTCACCTATTTTTGTAGTCGACGGGGTTGTTGCTGATATTTGCTCAAAGAGACCTAGGAACCGCATGTCAAGCTCCCGATACTCTTGCGATAACGAATCTACACGCGCATCTTCCCCCTCATCTAACACATCTTGAACTTCGAGTATCCTCCTCCAAAGCTCATCGAACGAGCTGCGGCAAGATGTTAGGAAGATTCTGTTTGCCTTCCCAGGCGCTTCGTATTCATCGAGTTCGCGCCTTATGGTTGCAAGTCGACGGGCTAGGGCGCCTCGTCTCCGCCGTAACGTGCTGATTGGTTCAGCTTGGGCCATATTTGATTTTAATAATATGAACGATCTTACCTTGATCGAATGGACGTTGATCTGGGATTCGGTTGATAATCGTTACGATGCGGCGTGGGCTCGTGTAGATGCTGAGCGACGGAGGTGCTTCTCTCCGATGGCGGTTCCCTTGATCAGTTGGCTAAGTGGTTGGAACTTGGATTTCACGCGACACTGTATAGTCACTGGTCAGTGCACTTTTTGGCGGCACGAAATCCGGCTCGAAGGACCTTGTAAATTTCGACCAATTGCGGGGAGACGTAATCGCGAGGAGAGACGTCAACGGGGGTCGTAAATCCTCGTTACGATTATAACAATCGACACCACGAATTGATCGATCCCCTGATTTCCGTTGAGATAATAAGGGGTGATTGAGTTTGTATAACACTGTGATTCACAGAATTATAAATTATATATTTCCAACACTTAGATTACACTGACGTAGAGAAATAAATAATTAACAACTTGTCGCACGAAGATGCGGTAGATATGTACGCTAGAGCAGGGCTCTTATAATGGAAATTAATGTATTAATGGACTTAGCACTATGATATTTTTAGGAGAGAAGATGTATGTTCGACAACACCGAGAACCGACAAAAGATTTGCGTGAAGTATGCGACTCTCGCGCTATGTGTAGACTGCCGCGTTAGGCGTTAGTTTTTAGACTGTCTGTCGCTCTTTTTTTTAATACGGAAGAAAAGTTCGGTGTGGGTGTGCCCCTGTGCCTAAAGAACGCGGATTCGTTGGTCCCACTTTCGTTAGGAAAAGTGAGGGTAACGAACCGCGGTGTCGATTGGTCATGACCTGCACTACTGCTCGAAGGGATGAGTAGGGAGTCTCCTACCATCGTGGTGAATAGATGACTGTGTGCGTGAGAAAAACCTAGCTTGTTTTATTACAGGGCTATTCGGATTTTCCTAATGGGTGCATACCCGCTTTCTCCGTGTTTTAAGTGCGACTAATAAACCCAAGGACCTCTCTAAACCGACTGTGTTTCGAGAATATTTTTAAGCTTTAGAAATTCTTCAAGACAAACGGATTGAAGACACATGGCGAAACAATACAGGGAAGTGAAAGTTATGGTGGGTCCTTAGGTTTATTGAGGGTCGAAGTGACGTTACGCAGGCCGGTTGTTGTCCGGTCGCGCGGGCTGGCGTGCAGATGTTTTAGGCGGCGTAACAATAGGTTTCACGAATAATGAATTTAATTAACGCTATTAACAATGTTCCGGGGTTCAAACGAATCCACGGTCAACCGGATAACTCTTTACTATGTGTAGAATAATTTTAAACACAAAATACAATTGCTGAGGCACCGGTAAATTGCTCGATGTATCACTTTCCAAGGCGATCACACGAATGAATATCTGATGAAAATCTTTTTCGCTATACTACTGCATTTGTTTGTTATATGCTCGCTGGAAACATCGAGAAGGTTCCAATCGTTATTGCTAGGCAATTTCTGTCAAAAGTTTGTTGTATACTCTTTGGAAACATCGAGAAAGATTCAAACGCCGTTACTAGGCAGTTTCTGTCTGGAGATTGATTCCTAATACAACGTGTGTCCCATTATATCGACATCTCTAAAGTACAATTCTATGTGATTTCTAGGGAGAACAATACAACCGATCCACACCTTCGTCAGGCAAAACGTTTATCCCGTGACCGCGGCTACGCTCGGCGACCAGCTGCCACCTCGAACCCACCCTCGCCATCACATATATCGAACAATTACAAATGACAACAATTGCTTAATTACAGCTATGACAAAATCCAGGCTAAAGCACCAGAAGACTCTCGCAAAATTGCAAAGGGAAGGCTCCGGTTTTCCTTTCATCTCCGACATATATAATACAAGGATATAATACAACCGAACATTTTAAACTTAGCCTATAGCGCGTGCGCGCACACACACGCACACACATGACACACATGACACACATGCGCGCACACACATGCGCGCACACACATGCACACACATGCGAATGATTTCTCGAACGATAATCCATTTATTTATATTTTTCAATATCTGTCCTTACGATTGCGTATTTATTTGTTCCACGTATCATATTTATCTATTTGCATAACTGTAGGTGACATTTTTTGTAACAATTTTGCTAATATTTCATAACTTTTTAATTCATATTTCAAAGTGGTAACAGGTGTTTCTTTCTTTTCAAGTCTCCTCCATATCGGGCTTATTTCTGGTAGCCACGCTTGCTTACAAAGCAATTTTATATCTGCACAAGAATATCTTTCAGTACATTTTACTATGTGGTTTACAATATCTGTATTTTCTAATAAGTGGTTGCTAAGGTATAATTTGAATATACCAAGTCGAGCAACTTCATTGGGTAATGATACGTATATTTGCTTTTCGAGACGCCTGAGTAAAGCTGCATCAATGCCCCTAATAACATATTTACAATAAATATTATCGTTCTATTATACTAATAATAATGAAGGAATACTTCAAACAACACAATAACATATTTGGAATTTGGAGAAATATTACGATATTTTCTACTTAGAAAACATTGAAATAACGTGATATACGTACCAAGGGGAATTAGTTGTAGCCAGAAGAACTACATTAGAATTCTCATTAGACACTAATCCATCCAATCTAGAAAGAAGTTCTGATCTGAATCTCTTTGCAGGTTCAGACAATATACAGTCTCCTTTATTTGTGGCGATCCAGTCAATCTCGTCGATAAAAATAATTGTAGGCGAATGACTATAGGCAAGTTCAAATAAAACCTGTTCAGTTTAACAAATGTATTATTCATTAAATATTATATTCGAAATTCCTTAAATTCATTGCCTCATCACGAATATGATATCATTTCGTTTTCCAAACAACTATTCTATTTATATATAAATGACGAAAAATAAAATCAAATCTTTTTATACCTAGAATCTCTCCTTCATAGACAAAGGAACAAAGAAACTTACATAGACAAAGCAACTTACACGTATATACTTCTCGGAATCGCCTCTCCATTTGCTGACCAATGAGCTGGCAGTTATGTTAAAAAAGGTGCAATGGCATTCTGTCGCGACTGCCTTCGCTAACTTCGTTTTCCCTGTTTTGTATATTTCTTGTAAACATGTACAGAAATGAAAAGAATACGAGTATCTTACCTGTACCAGGTGGGCCGTACAGCAAAATACCTTTCCAGGGGGAAAACGGGCCATCAAAAAAGATATGATACTTAAGGGGATACACAACGGCCTCCTTAACAGCGGTTTTACATTCCTCTAGGCCTATAACGTCATCCCAATGTACATTTAATTTGTTTACTATGATCTCCTGTGACGATACAAAGATAAAATGGCGTCTTCTCTATATTAAGTAAGTGTTACGTAATTTGATATTTGAAGCGTTACTGAAATCACGTCATCGTCGATATACGTTGGACGGTTTATCGACGGGAATTTTATCGTTTAAAAGCTTTACGATACGTATATTAATCGAAAATAACTTACGCATGAGATGTCCTCAGCAATCTTTCGTAATTCCGGATTATCTGAATAAAACTTTTCAATGCATTTCAATATCTTCGATTGCATGGATTGTTCCATTGGGACGTTAAATAGCTCTTCTGATGAACGTCCATCACTCTCATTGGGGAATATTGACGTCACTGTCATTGCGAGATTAATATGATTCGTATTGTCATCAGTTATCTTCTGCTGTAGATTCGTCTCTTTCACAGGCTCACTTCTCGCTTGTTTACTAACAGATTTGGCTTTTGTCTCAATACTTCTACAAACACTGGATCATATTGTAATACGATACGTTGAATACGATACGTTGAATACGTTGAATACCGTTTAATATCGTTAAATAATTTAAATTCTTACGTTTTGCTTGCATTTGTCACTTCCCTCGTCATTTCCCTTCCAGTTATTTTCTTACACAATATGGGATATTTTTGAAATTTCATCTTGTAATAATTTTCATACTCTGCAACGATAATTTCCAAATCGATGTTGTCGCAAACCCGATGTTCGGGAGATAGACGAGCTTCCCGGAATAATACATCGCTAACGTCTATATACCTAAAAAAATGTAGCTTTTAATTAATTATAGTTTTTAACTAATTAAAAATATTTTTCGCAATGACTGAACACTATAAGATAACCATCAAACAACTGTTTTATCTCTAGGTAAGACAGGCAAAAGAATGTATTTACTATATAAATCCTCGAAGATAATTTCTTGTCTTCTGCTTTTTAATTTCCAATTTTTAGATGGATAAGAATAATTTGAATTTATACTTCATATATTTGTTTATAACTAGTTAATCTACATTATCGATTGAGTTATTCTTAACTACTGAATTACCGATGTCGAATTTTCAAATTTGGTTTCGCCTTCTCTCTCCATGATGTCCACTGATTTCTATTTCGATTGGTCACTGACACTATTCAAAAGAATTGGAACTAGGAATATATTTTAATTATAATATACTCACCCATTGTGTTCCAAATAATCACATACAAGGTATAATATGTTCCGATGACTTTCCGAAATACGACTCTCCTCCTAATATAATTATTTTTTCATTACAATAATATAAGGTTTTTCGTGGAATTTTTTGTTACATTTGCGAATTCAACGAGTTACACATGATTTTTCATGAAACACGAACGTTAAAAATATTTGATACAGCCTAATTATAAAAATTGTTAGAAGCAAAAGTCATAGATACTATGTGCGAGTATCGCATGAAACGAACAGCTATTAAGAGAACTGCAGCAATATTACAAATCAAATAACAAAACACACTCGTCTGTGACGTGGAAATTCTAAAATCTAAAATCTAGAATATTCCTTACCTTTTTTCGCAGATTATAAAATATCTTATTCATACTACCTTGCATCGATAAATCACCGTTCATAGTGATACTTTCAAATCGCCTATCGTTTCTCAATGGATACGAGAATTTCCGTTTATTACTTTAAAAACAACCCGTCCATTACGTTTCTCTTAAAAAATTCTTTTAACTCCGTTGAAAACCGAGCATCAAACAAGAGACAAACGATTTGTTGTCATGGAAATGTTTGGTTCACACATAAGCAACGCACAAATATAATGATAGAATAGCTGAGTGTGTGTACTGTATAGTAAGATGGATGCAACATGGAAATAGAAAGAGAACACCATGTATAGATACTTCCTGTTCTTGTTTAATCAGGCATGCACACTAGTGGACACTGACGCTGCTCGTATACCGCTGTTACATATTTCCTGTACAAGTGCGCGTCATTAGACAAGGACGGAACATCCTCTCTCTACTTCTCTATCGCGTTTTTAGTTCGCTCACGCGCTCTGTACTTATATCTATTACATTTCCACCATAAGCAGCGGCCGTGCAGTGACTTACAAAAGTTCCGAACGGTTCCATCCTGGGCGGACGGTTAATTGCGTTCGGTACTTCGAGGCAGGAAGGTGAGTACAGAATCGCTCCTCTTAGTACTCTTATTAGAAGTGTTATCATCGAATATAAGTTTTTTCAATAAATTCTTATCGTTTTACAATCTTTCTAGAATACAATGACGTCAGCAATCGATCATTTTCGCGAATTTATTGTAAATTAATTGGGGGAATATCTGGAGTTCTTTATCGGTTTCGACTGTAAAATCAGCAACTATTCGAATTTTTCATTCATAATTGTGACATTTTCGACTCTTCCGTTCCCAAGACCCTCTTGAGAGATTTTTGGCACGTTCCATCACCCTTGTTAAACGAGTGCACATTGGTGGATATATTGATTTTAAAAACCAATACGTGAACGAGGTTTATTATCTCACTGGGACAAAGAAATCCGTTTTATTCGCGAATTTTCCGTGTTTCTTCTTAATTTTCGTGAGTGTCTGGCGCGGAGCATTATTTGAATGAACTTTTCATCGTTCAGATTATATTTCGTTTAAAAAGATTGAAATTGATGTCGAGAAGAAATGAAACAAGGTGCTCGGGCATTCTTTCGTTTCCCGGGGAAAGAGAAATATGAAAAAAACGGTCGTTCTTCCTTCTGCCATTTTCGTCCATTACCAAAATGGTATGACCCAAGTGTCCCGGGCCGTGAATCAATCAAGCGAATTTTGAATAATTTTTGAATAATATCCAGTTAATAATTTGTGAAACAAATTAATTTCATTTTATTGTTGGAAACAAATTAGTTGGATTTTTCTTTCTTTAGCAGTTTTTGCCAGAGTTGACCTGACGTGCTACTTCAGTTTCCATCTTCGCTTCTCGAAATTTCCAACGTCCTTGGTGTTGGAGTCTCCTTGCCCAGGTGAGTACATAGCTTCTAGATACTCGTCACTGTTCATCCTTACGAGCCTCTCGAGCTTTAGTTGTCAATTGTTATCGTTAAATGAAGAGAAGCTCGCGACAGATGTTATCGAACAAATCGTTTATTCTCGAAAAGTTCGAACTTGTTCGTTGCGTTTGAATATATATGGACGGACGCCATTTTTCATGACATCATCATGATTTGTCATGTCGTGAGTATAGCTTCTGACTACCATATGTTTGTGATTTATGTGAAATTTGACCACTATACCGTGATAGAAAAATATTTCCAATGAATTATAAATATTTTACATTGTGAATTATAAATATTTGTTACAAATTATATCGTACTTGAGGTGAAAATGAACCATATATCTGCTTATGGAATATGAGGTAGTAAATCATTCGAAACATAATAACGATTAATTAAGCACATATACAATAACGTTTACGAATGAATATTGCGAATTATTGTATGGCTTTAACGCGGTATTTAATGTTTTGATTGCGGTCTTTGAAATGGTATCATAGGTGCTGATATAATATCGCGCGAAAAAGGAAAGACCAGTGGTTAATATTGCAGGTGCACCAGTGCGTTGCGCTCGTCGAGGGTGGTTCTGACGCTGGTGCCGAGGAAAGGCGCAGAACGTGTTCGATCGACCCGCGAACGTAGCCTGTGCTCATACTGCGACAGAGTTCGTTTCAGTTAGGCTCAGTCACTGTCCGTTGACAGCGTATAGTCGCGTCGGCCTACGATTCCTTTTTTCTTCTTGTTTCTTGCGAACTCTCTCGCAACAGCCGTTCTATACGTACGCCGCCAGTATATCGCGTGATCATCGTTCCCGTTGCTTCCCTTACCCTCTCACGTCCTTCGAAGAAGACCTCCCTTTGGTTTTTCCTTGTTTGGAGGGAATTCATCGCTCGGACACATGGACTGCGAAGCACGAGGGTTGATCGAGGCATCAGCGTGATGTACTTTTCAGGTTTCATATTTTCTCTATGATACTTTCTAAGGAGAATTTGGAAGATATACATTTTTAGGAAATAAAGGTTTTTATGGAGTCATCGATAGGTTAGAATTTAATTAACTCTCTTATAACAGGTATTCCAATTTTTTAATATATAAATTTAGTTTCCTCTATGGTGTTAGAGAACATAATGCGGGCATTTTATGATATAACGAATATATTCGTATATATTTTAGATTATTCATTCGTCAAATTTCCCTAGTAGGCCGGCCTGCAGCTCGCATGCAGCACTTAGTAAAAATTTGTTTTGTTAGAGGTTGGCCATTCTTCTTGCTACAAAAATATCGTGAAGTCATATCATATGATAAAGCACCTTCTGAAAGCTAGATGCTCGATAACGAGCCTAATGATTCTCGGTAGTTTGTAATGTCAAGCTTTGAATTGGCGAGATCGCTCTGCTGGCAAACCGCCGTCCAGCGGCGACCACATTCTTTAACCACGTTCAAGGGGTATATCACGCTACAGAAACCATCAAAGGGTTTGCAAGTTAGTTGCCTTTTAGAAGTGGGGCAGTTGGTTGTTACATGTAATCCGTAGTTGCTGGCTGTTCTCCTTAGTCGCCATACATCATAGAGACGACGGTTATAGTCGCCAGTTGTCCTTGCTAATGGTTGCTTGTTGTCGCTAGTTAGTTCTCGTTATCGTTATGTATTCCATCAATCACGCGAAATTTAACGTATGGGATTTTATTCTTCTTTATTCTTTCTGTAGGGAGATTTTTTAAGACGAGGAAAATATAGAATATTTCAAGACGACGGTAAGGTTTGAATTTAAGTAACTATTTTATGATACAACAAAGTGGAAAAACGATTTAATTTTATAAAGTTTAAGGTAATTTTTTAAAAAACTTCGAATTTAAAAGATTCAAATAGATATCTTAAACGTAATTAAACCCTCCATATCGTAAGAAATTAAATGAAATTGCGCAAGAAAGTTGATACATTTAATGTATTATTTTAAACATTTATTTAAAAACATTTATTTAAAATTTAAGTGTAGGCGTTGACGCGCGCGCGCCATTCGAAGCATTTGTCAGTTCGTTACATCTGCGGTAAAAGTTGTAACTACGAAGAAGCTTAACATATGGTGCGTCTCAAGACGACAGTAAAAAGTATTAAGAGATTTTTCGAGATTTTTTCTTTTAAATTTCCAAGTACTTTTTCTATTTAACTTCATTTTTTTGCATTTTCTCACAATATTCGATAAATAGAGACGAAATATGACAGTTCTTAGTTCGGGGATTTATTGGTTCGAAACTTACTTCAAAAGTGTTTCTGGAGTTCGTGCGGTTAATACTACTGAGTACGACTTATTCCGTATGGCTGGACAAATCTTTGTTGATACTGTAAGCGTAACTGGTCCGGATATTGTCTTGTGGAGATAGAAAAATACACGAAGTATTGATTGAACTACATATTTTTTTAATTCTTTTTTAATTCTTTTAGTTCTTCATATATTGATAATAGAACGATATTCCGCTACTTTGAGCACAATATAGTAATGTTTAAATAAATAATAAAATTTACGCATTTCGTCTTCATGCGTCGATAAGAAAATGCAAAAAAAGTTAAAGAAAGATGATGCGCAGATGCGAAGTTTAGTCAGCAATAATATTTAAAACCTCTAAAATACATTGTACACATTTATTTGCAAATAAGCTCAATGAAATTAAACTGTAACTGTGTTTCCAATAATGTCTTCGATGTATTGCTCGCCATTATGTCGGATTAACAACTCTAAGTGATCGACCTTAATCACTAAATGGCGGCCGTGATTCAGTGGTATAGCTTTACATATGACGGACATCGCAGGCGCTTATAAGACGTCTATTGTGAAACGTTTCCAATAGCACCGTTTATGTGATGGTGAAATCTGAATATATATATATATCGCTGAAATATATATCGCTTATCACTTGAGTCTGACACGATCGTTTTTAAATAGAATCACAATTTTTTATTCTTTACAAAATCAGTCTATAAAGATTATGTGCAAATAAAATAGATAAATAGATAAATGGTTGTACAAACTTATAAAACAGATATTACAAGTATATCTAAATAAATGATATATTTATAAATTGTAATATTTGATCTAAAGTTTAAATAAATAAAAGAGATACTCGTGACTTACAATAAACGTATTTTTTTTTCAATTTTTAAACAAAGCAAAAGTGGATAACAATTTTTCAAAATGTAAAAATCAACACAATGGTTGTTTTCTTTAATTAATCAATAACGTTTAAAGTTAATTAATGTCCAGAGTGGTTTGTACATTTTCTATTTCGCCGTATTTCAACGTTCGATGTGTAAATAAAACTTGATGCCTGAAATATCGAAAAAATAATTAAATCCGATCGTTCCGTCGAATTTGCAAATTGTATACTCGTGTAAAATCGAGTGCGCTTGTGTATGCTGATACGAAAAGTGGTAGTATATTTTTCTTTTTTCGATTATCGTTATCACTTTTTGTGTGGAAAAATTAATTCCGTGAAATGGAAGTGCAATCAATACGGCTTATCACGAAATAATAGCACAACGACGGTACATATTGGTATTGACGTCAGCTTCACAAAATTTCTCGAGTATCGCGGTCGACTATTTGGGTTAAGAATTCATTTTCAAGATTCTACAAGCACGAGTATCTTATGGATATGAGATTTTCAGTGTACATTTTAATAACCATATTTCATATTGCATGCTGCGGTCCAAGAAAAATCCGCAGTTAATATTCTGCTAATCCCTGCTGCTTTTAAAGACCATAAGTAGTCGTCCGTAAGGTTTAAAAGATTTCGAGTAGATTTGTATTACGTATTTTATCTTCTAATTTTTAAAGAGAGGGTCGTGTTTAATTAATTGAAAATGACGAAACTGTAATGGGACATTATTATAAAATATTAAACGTGGTTCCATTGGGTACTTTTATGGTCTTTGCGAGATATATATGCATTATACGTTGCTATTAGCAACGCGTAGCGATGAACGATGGAGAGCAGTACCTTCGTTATCTCGTCTCGGTTGTGTACATATCAGTAATGCACAGTACTCGTACTAAATATCTTACAAATTCCATAGAGATTTTCAGATTAGTTTCGAATAATACCAACACGACCATGATAGTCACAGTACAGTATTAAATAGTGCCACTATGCATAATACACTCCTAAAATGTTTCTACAAATATATTTGTCCGAATATTCTTGTCAGCTACTATATCCTAGCCACGATTTATTAAACAATATATAGATTTAAAAAAGAATATATAACGACATTACTTGTTTAGGCTAGATTGGTTTAACTTGTATAGTTTTAATAACTGTGTAAGATCAAACAAGAACTTATCGTTAGTTTGGCGAGATTTGATTACACGAAGCAACATAATTGCTTTGAAACTCAGGACAGAAAACAATGTCAACCGGTAGACGCGTTTGTCTGGCGAACGTGTAACGCGTGAATAATAGATAGCGACAATCACGCGAACGCTAGTTACAGCTGACTTGGCTTACATTGTAGCATTCAAACTAGAGTATACGAGCCGTAAGCGCTATTGAAAGTTCAAAGGCCGACTAGTGAGCTTCATCCTATCTCATTTTTTAATCAGGCGATGGATCGACGAATCGTATTGATTTCGAGGATTATTATAGTTCTGTGGCAATTTTAAAGCGCGGTTTGTCTAATCTTGTCTCGTTAGCTACAGACTCTTTGGCGAGCAACCTGAAACTTGATCCAGTTTCGAGAAAATGAAAAATTCGTTTCTTCTCTTTGCTTCCCTGCTCCTTCTTTCCTCCTTTTTCCCTTTTTACATCGCATTAAGACCCGTTAAATAATATTGACTGCCGTGGACGCTGGCTGAGAAGTGCACTTTATAACTAGCTTTAAAATCACTGACGTCGATGAGGACAAAGGTAAGTTAGAGGGTCATTTATCTGAGCTGGTGTTATTCGACCTGAACTCTGCAGCTTTTCAGAGCTTCTTTCGTTTTTCTTTTAAGAGCAGAGATGTTAACTGGTCTTTTGTTACGTGTAAGAAGTATGTACTAAAGCTTATTTAGCACCAATTGGTTGCTCAAAGTCGAGATATACATACCTATTGTAATATCGTAGAATAATAAATAAGGAGGGATTATTGGTTCAGAGGAATGCGCGAAAAAGTAGAAAAGGTAGTGCAGAGTTGCATCGACTGTATCCTTGCAGAGAGAAAGCAGGGAAAACAGGAGGGGTTACTAAATACCATCGACAAGGGGGAATTACCGCTCGACACCTACCACGTCGATCACCTTGGGCCATTACCTTCTACAAAAAAAAGTTACCGACATATCTTTGTGGTGGTGGACGCGTTCACAAAGTTTGTATGGTTGTATCCCACCAAGTCGACGGGTTCTGCCGAGGTCATTAGTCGCTTGAGGAAGCAGTCTGTGAATTTTGGGAACCCGAGGAGAATCATTTCCGATCGCGGAACAGCATTTACGGCCGGCGCCTTCGAAGACTACTGCAGAGAGGAAGGCATACAGCACGTTCGGACTACAACTGGGATCCCGCGGGCGAACGGACAAGTGGAAAGAGTGAACCGGACGCTTATCCCACTGCTGACGAAGCTATCTGCACCAACGCCGGACAAGTGGTTCAAACACCTGGAGACAGCGCAGAGGTATTTAAATGCAGCTCCCAATGTAAGTACGAACGCTGCCCCGTTCCAGTTGTTGTTCGGAACACGAATGAGGCTGCGGGACGACCCACAGATCAGTCAGCTAATCGAGGACGAACAGGCCGCGGTGTTCCAAGAGGAACGAGATCAGCTGCGTGCAGCCGCAAAGAGACGGATTGAGGAGATCCAAATCCGAAACAAGCGGGCGTATAACAGGAGACGCAAGAAGGCGACAGCGTACAGGACGGGAGATCTAGTGGCAATCGAGAGGATGCAGAAGGGTCCCGGGCTAAAGCTGCATCCAAAGTTTCTTGGACCGTATCGGGTGATAAAAGTCCTACGAAATGACCGATACATAGTGCAGCGAGAGGGGGAGCACGAAGGGCCACGTACAACTTCCACGGCAGCCGATCACATGAAGTGGTGGAATGCCGACGATAGTGATGTAAGTGCGAGCAGCGATGATGAGCACATCTGAGGGCAGATGTGATTGTCAGGAAAGGCCGAGTGTAATATCGTAGAATAACTTTGATTGGAGATCGGCTGAAAATAGAAAAAAACCGTGTACGTCGTGTTTCTGTGGTTCGTTTACATTTAAGAGTGCCTACGTGACTAAAGGCACGTAGTTGATAGTTCTTACATAGGTATGAGGGAAACAATAGACAACGTTAGAAGAAGGACGGTTTCGCTATCCAAGGCGAATCGAAAAGTGTGCGTGTTGCGAGAATCAGAGCTAATTGAGTCGTCGAAGAGTAGAGTCGTTAGAGGTTTTGAGTCGTCGAAGAGTAGAGTCGTGAGAATTGATAGAGTTGTTAGAGAGAGAGAGTGTGTGTGTGTTAGATTCGTTGTGACGAGAGTGGTCAAATAACTGTAAAGTTATTTGATATAGATACGAGTATTGCATTTAGTTTCCGTTAAATATCGTTCTCTGTCCAATTTATATTTGTATATTCAATTTAATATTAATAAATTGTAAGTAATCGAAAAAAAAAATTTCTATCCTTATTTTTCGATATTACACTATATTATATTAATACGTTACAGAAGATTACGCGTTGGTTAGCTTATGAGAATTTATAGTGTGTCACAGATCACAAAAGCAGAATGACTACTTTTTCATAAACGATATATGTATATGAATTGAAAGTTTAACTATTACGCCACATACTTCTCTCGATAAACGTCGTCGAGTGCATATTGTTAAGGAATATTAGCCATTTGAATTCAATAGTTTCGAAGATACTAATGCTTCTGTGAAGTTTTTGCAGGCTGTTAATTTTTTATTGAGATACTACAAATTTTGAATAACTTCGATTAGAAATAAAAATCACATTACATTAACGCGTAGAATGTAACGTAACGTAGATAATGTAAATATAAATTATATTACAAGGAAATAATACGGGTAAGTAATGTGAAACATTCTGGTTAAAATTGCATCCTTTAAAGGCTAGGACACACAGTACTTACGAAGTAGATTAAGTACCAAATGGGGTACTTAAGAAAATTCATGTTGTCATTGTTTAATAAACATCTTTAGCTAATAGCTTTCTGCAAAAGCTGGTTTAAGTTATGCTAGCTTATTCCTTATTAATTGCAATTATATTGTTCGTATCTCCTAGAGGATTAACAATCCATTTTTATAATGGATAATAAAAGTAAATTCCTATTAGGTTGTCCCAAGTTTCTTTCGTTTTAAAAAGAAATGACAGATGCACAACATATTTTGTTTTATGTTATTCTATATTATTTTACATTAAATTGGAAAAAGGTGGATCACACGTAATTCAATAAAATAATATAAAACGAAAAATGTTGTACATCTATTACTTTCTTATAAAACGAAAGAAACTTTTGAAACAACCTAATATTTCTCTACTACGACGCTTTTACAGTGCTAAAATATTTGATAAAAATGTTAAGAAATTCTAATATTGATTTAAGCGTATCGATTTATCTGCTCTTCATATTTAATCAAACAGAAATTGTTAATTATGATTTCCACTTAAAAGCGGATTGCATATTATGAGGATAAATTATCAAATTCATCTCTAATATAGACATTAGAGAATCATTCATAGCCGCAATCCTGTTTACCGCTAACATTCCTGGTACTCAATAATTCATTAGGTGACTGCTTTAGCCGCACAGAATACACCTACAAATAATTAATCGCGATTAATATTCCATCGACTTTTGAAAATCCCTCATGTGATCTATTTCATGCGATGAGAATACGTATACATTGAGATTGCGATCGACCATCCTCAGTCGGATAAATCGAGTGATTCAAATTATAACACAAAAAAAAGTTAAAACTAGTTACATTATCTTTTTCAATTTTTATGTATTATTTGGCGGAAGAAACTTTGGTAATTGGTAAGTAAAGTTCACCTCCTTAATGTTAATGATTTTAATATGTTATTAAGCTCAAAGTTCTAAGGAATTTTCTATACATATATATATACATATACATAACTGTATGCGTATATGTATAATATACGTATAACAACCAAAGTTCAGCTCTCAAGTGTACGCAAAACTTTTATGTTCATATTACGCTATACCAGTATGTTTCATGAATTTGTTTGCTAACAGTATCGAAACAAATAACAAGCAGAGGACGAGCTATTCATGAATTGTTTTGCCAGCGTGTACGCTCCCAATATTTTCTATTTGAGAAAACATACTTGTTGCTATTGCAACTACAAATATTTTTACAGTCGACGCTTTTGCCGTGAATCAGCAAAGAGAAGAAACGAATTTTTCATTTTCTCGAAACTGGATCAAGTTTCAATGCGTTAAAAGGGAGCGCAAAGAAGGCGAAATTACTTATTGTAATTAGTAAAACGACCTGAGAGGCAGACAGATACAAGAAAGAAGGAATATTATATTAGCGGCATTTTTGTAGCCATTATATAGGGTTTCGATCGCATAATTAATCAGTATCAACTTACCAGTTTTTAACGGAAGGACAAAAAGAAGAGCAGACGACACACAGACCGCAATCATGATCATTTTCAAGTAGAATCTCAAACTGCCGTACATCTTCGAAAACTTCGTTAGTCGTAAGGGATCAAAGGATGATGTCCGCGCTGCGGAAAATAGATGAGAAGCGGCTATTTCAACAACCACCGTGTAGGTACTGCACTAGCCAGAAGTATCTGCGACAGAAATCAGAATACACTCGTTTTCGCATGGTTGGATCAATTTCGCGTGGGACTAACCTGATTGAACCTAACGCGGGATAATTGCTCAATTCACGACTTTAACCAGCCCGCTTGATTCTCTGTAAATGCTTGAAATTGACGCTTGGATTCTTTCCAGATTAACTAGCTTTGCCCCTCCCTCCCTTTATCTATTTTCTTAGATCGACTTAGACTGCCACAACATATTATCTTTCTTCTTTTCTTTTCTTTTCTTTCCTTTTGATCTTTTAAAGCCCTAAATCGCTGGCTATTTTGTATACTATATATTTTGTACACTCAATTACTCTGTAAGTCATAAGTACATATGTTTTACAACGTTATTTGTCATATTTCAGTTAAACCCCAGAAAAGCCAGAAATATATTTTCAGCATATTTTAACGCGCCCGTGGCAAAGATCTCAAAAACGAGTTGCGGCACAATTTAAAGCGACAAATAGCATCGCGGGTCTCGTTGTGGTAACACACGGTTCGCCAGCTTTTTTTTTTTTTTTTTTTTTGATATCGGTGACTGCCATATTCTCTTGAGTTTCCAAATCGTAAAGAATCTTTCCCCAGGGATTGGTCAACTGTGTATGTCCCCATGCGACGTAACTTGCTTAAGGAACACGAGCCGGTGATATGCAGGCAACGTATAATTGATTATCATTCGCTCTGGAACGCTGAAGTAATGACCAGTGCAGTGGTCCAGTGGTCATATTGAATGCCGCTGGATATATCAGCATTTGGCAACCTAACCCAGAGAAGCAGGAAATATGAAGCCACCGAATACCAATTAACTTCGTAGTTGCACGGTTCACATTCCATCATTTCTGAATATGCGAGGACAGTCCTCTTATTGTGCTTTTAATTCCTTTTATTTGTTTCATTTTCAGCAAATATACTGGTTTTTTAAATTAAGCTTCTTTTTATACAGAGTTACAGATTATATTAATTTTATATAGAATATATTTAAGAAAGATATTTAATTTTTTGCTAGTTAAGTATTGATCGATTAAGTTACTGTACCTTTGTTCCGATAAATGCGTGCCATTTCCTCGAATCTAATATCATAGCAAATGTCAATACCTATTTTGCAGCCCTTCACATCGAACGTCGTTAGGGAGTTACCAGGACTGAGTGAATCACTCTCTCGAAAAGTAATCTTATTAGGAATGTCGATGTCGAATAGATGTACCTAATAACATAAAAATGTAGTCGCTAATTCTATTGCTGCAACTTTTGTAATTTAATATCAAAGTTACCAACTCCTAAACTTTAATTATTTTTTATTTAATAACTGACAGCGTTTTTATCACTTTCTTTTATTAAAAAATCCTATCATTTAATAATGTTTAAAAAGGAGAAAAAATAAGTATAATAATATTTTAAGTATGTGAAAAATTTATACAACACAAACACATTACAACAAAAATGGGCGTTTCCCGTATCATAACGTATTTTATAAACCGTAAATTACAGAATTGGTTATAGTATACGTATGTACATATGTATATTCCTAAATTATTCCTAGATAGAGTCACTTTCTTCGCCCCAATATTTTCAAATTCAAAGCCATAAAGGAATATATTACTTACCTTTCGGTGTTTTGCTATCAAAGTTCCATCGGGACCCCAAATAGTACAAGTATTGTACAATTTATCGCCCTCTATTTCAGGCATCGTACCACCAACTACATAGATGTTGTTTTCTTTAGCTGCGTTCGATGAAGCAACGCTCGTTTCACCATCAGGAATACTCTCGGCGTATTTTGGAAAGTACTCTGCATTGCAATATTTCAATTAATGAAAAATAACTGTCTTTTGTTCCAACCATAAATTAAATTGAAATGTTTGTCAGTTTTTTATTTTTTAAATTATTAAAATAACTAAGTTTTATATTTCGACTTAATTAAATATGCAATTACTTAGCTAATAGTATATATAATAAATTGTTTCTACAGGTTCAAAATGAAAAATGAATATTTAGAAATATTTAATTACGACAATGCTATTTGTGTTAGCATCAATGGCTTGTTACTCAACGACTTTGCTAGTACTTTTTGAAACATAAAGTTAGTTTTCAATTAACACTTATACTAAAGGCGGAATTATAAATGCAAAATAATTGATAATACTAATTTATAAGTACCTAATTATTAGTATCTTAAAAAATATATTTATACAAAAATCACGACAATCATGAAAATGGGGAAATCCTATATTCTCGAATCAATTCACAATTTATTTTGTATATTAATTAGATTCCGCGCTCATCAGTACGTACTCACTGGCGACATCGAGAAAATGTATCGGCAATTCCTCGTACGACCAGAGGATCGGAAATATCAAAGGATATTATGGCGCAGCGCGAGTGGAGAAACAGAAACATATGAGCTTAACACCGTAATACTCTTATCATAGAAATAGAAGCAGTCCTCAATTCCCGCCCTCTAACTTCTATCTCCACCGATCCAAATGTTCTCCTAGCCCTCACTCCCGGACATTTCCTCATTGGCGATTCATTAATGTGCTTACGTGATCGAGATTTCAGGGACATTCCATCGAACCGACTCTCCAAATGGCAGCATATCCAACAGGTTAAACAACATTTTTGGAACCGCTGGCATAAGGAGTATTTGAACGAGCTAACCAACCGCAATAAATGGAGCAAGGGTGGACACAGCATCCAAAAGGGCACAATCGTCATCCTCAGAGAGGACAACGTTCCCTCCATGCATTGGCCTCTGGGCCGAGTTATCAAGGTTCATCCAGGCGCCGATGGTGTCATCCGGACAGCTACAGTTCAGACGGCAAAGAGCATTTTGGATCGGGGCGTCAAAAGGCTTGTCCCACTGCCAATTCAACCCGATCTCGAGAAACCCGAACAACTAGCCACCGAGACGAAATAAGATGGGAACTTCAACCACACCTCGCTAGTTTGATCGGTACCCTCTCAACGGGGGGAGAATGTTACGCCGTGCGGCTTACCATAGGTCATATTCTTAACTATCGATCGCGGCACTATAATGTCGCAGACGGATCGTCGTGTCTGCCCGGCAAACAAACATTGTAGTGGCAAGCGCATGGTTCATTAAGCAGGGCGACTTCCAGAAACGTCGACTCGTGGCCCGTATTTTACCTCGCGTAAAAGAATGTGGCGTGATCCGAACGTAGTGGGGGTCGCCTTCCAGAAAAAACGAAAAAAATCGAAAGGCGTTCAGAACTTTTCGAGATGTCGAACCGTCAACACATGTGGTATGTCGCGCATTACTTATCAACCAAAACGCAGTTACATTTTTTTTGTTCCATTTATATCTTTCTAGTTAATAAGTTGTTGAAATAAACATTAATTTATTTGTGTTAATTCTGTGGAATTTCATTGAACTACCCTTATTATCATAATCGAAATAAGGGGATCGATCAGTTCGTGGCGTCGATTATTTAATCGTAACGGGAACTTACAACTCTCGTTGACGTGCTATCTCGCGATCGCGTCTCTCCGCGAACGGTCGAAACAAAATGATTCACTAAAAACTGTCCTGAATTCCTAAGAATTTATTTACCGCAAAACTGACAAAGTGTTTATTTAAAAAATGAGGTTGAAGGTCGTCCTTTTCTTTCATTTCATTCATTTTCATTTTCTTTCTTAAGTATGGCTAACACAATATCTAATCAATTAAAATTTTATATTTTCACGTGAAAAGTTTCTTTAGATAATTATTATCAACATGATGACTAACTCTTACGGATTAATACGTGTCTGTAGGGCAATCCGGTGGACTTGATCGGCTTTTTACTTCGAAAGTTGAGTAATCGGTGTCGCTTTCTTACGCATCTTTGAACTGTATAAATGTTTTAAAATTGTTTGATCCAGAATGTACCACACCGGACAATCAAGAAGGCAGGTGCCTTGACTACAGAAAATGTAAACCTCTGCAAGAAATATGGCAGATACAGTACCGTACAGCCACCGATTTTTATAGACGATCAGTGTGCAGATACCAGGGCAATGTTACGATCGTTTGCTGTCCGAACGATCCAAACAAAGAGAAGAGAGAAATTTTAATCAAAACTGTGTATAAGTATAAGGCTTTGCGACCACCATACTGTGGTTTTAGCAACGTCTCTCATACCAGGGTGGTGGTCGATGGTAAACCAGCTGAACTTGGTACGTTTTATGTCTTTCTTTCCGATTAATAATAAGCCATTTACTGCAAAGAATGAACTTTAAAGGCATTAAACAGCACATCAATGTACATTTCAATTAGACTAAATAATAATGCTATGATTTTATCGGTAGTAACTTTACTTATTAACTTGAATTATTTCTTTCTTTTACTTCATGTTAGGAAGAGTATCTTTTTGCTTGAAATAAAAAATTGATATAGGAGTAATAATATGGATAGAGATCAAAAACTGTTAGGGCAGAAATTACACGTTTGAACTTTATAGTTCAGTATAGTTCAAATAGAAATTATATAGAATTATTTAATAATTTGTATTCCACTGGAATAAAAATTTAATTTCTGTCTTTATCAAATCTCTATTTCAGAGTATTTGTACGTATGTACTTATCGTCTGCTGTATGATCGAATATCGAATAGGTAATAATTCGTGTACGGTAATTAAGTTACAGAGTTACTACAAACTATACGGTATCTGAAGACACGTCAATTCGAATTAACATCAAATCGACGTCTTAAACATTAAAAATAATAGATAAACACAATTTAATAGTTTTGCCCACTTCTCACACCTCGTTATGGTATTTAATCTAATTTCCTTCTAATCTTAGTTTTGCTCAAAATACATATAACATGTACGTTATAAATTGGAGTATTTCAATACACAAATCAATAGAAGATTATTACTGTATATAAGTATAATTTCAATACAATTCGATCGATATATTTCAGTATCTTTGATTAAAAATTTAACGATCCTTTCAGGCTGACCGCGGCGGACCACTGCTGATACAACATGAATTAACCTCGTATTTAATAGGTATTGTGTCTTATGCTTATAAGTGCGGCACAGCTGGGTATCCCAGCGTTTACACTAGGGTCACATCGTACCTTGACTTCATTCTCCAAGCGATGCAATAATACGATATTACTGTTCCATAAATATCATTGTGTAAAAAACGTAAAGTTGGATTTTCTTATTGTGGAGATAAGAAACAGCTCAAATTTACATTGTTTTGTACGTTACAAATTATAGGCTTAAAATGTACGAAATGTAACTTTGAAACGACACTAATTTTTTACGCACGATAAACCTCCACGACTTAGGTATGTAAAGATGATACACGTATATTAATTCTATTAATTTGGTAATAATAAACCAACTTTCTGAGAAGTTCTGTAAATTTCGTTTCTGTTGTATCAAGAGAATAATGGAATATTCCACTTAGATCGTATACTTCTTGTATGTACATACAAAATTTTCCGGCTAATCTAAAACACTTCATAAGATAGAGAGCTTCTGGAAATTCGGACACAGAGAGTGCATAAAATACAAGATAAGTCTCGTGTCTTTCAAAATTATTTTTTATTCGCTAAAAACGTCCTGTGTACTCATGCAATCACATGCAACCTCGAAACTTCACTTATTTTTTATCACTTTCCAATTCAATACACAGTTTCTGCATTTTTGACTATATGTAAGAGAAATTTCCATTCAGCCAAAGGTGTACTTACAGATTATAGATTCCTATACGACTCTCAGTAAAAATTTATCCGCACTCCAGATAGTTAAAACTTCTGTCGACCGTATTGATCCATCTGCACTCTTCGTATGACGTCAATATCTGTTCAGTGCTGCTGCGCAGGTTTCTTTGTGTTACGTCAATTCGTTTGTGACCGTTGCGCGAGTAATGGCGCTTTGCAATGGTGATTTGCAGGAAAACAGTGCAGGATGCTGTGATTCGTTTCTTGTGGTCGGAGGTTATGTTTGATGCCTATATTTATCAAAGATTTAATGCACATTATGGAGAAAGTGTTTTGTCACGAAGTGTGTTTGAATGGGCACAAAAGTTCAAAGAAGATCGCACAAGTGTTATGAAAAAACAGCTGGACGCCCGTCCACATCCACGATGACAACATTGAACGTGCTCATGAACTTATGCTCTATGGAATAGACGAGTGACACTGGATAATGTGGCAAATCATTTGCAAATCAGCCACGGCTCTGCTTATGCAATAGTGCACGACAGATTTGGATTTTAAAAAGTTTGTGCGAGATGGATGCCGAAAAAGCTGATGAAAAGGTGAAGACAACGATGCATTCGTGGTTCGCAGCTCAGCCCAAAACATTTTTTAATGAGAAAATACAAAGGTCCTTCGGCAAATGGACAAAGTGTATACAGAAATCGAGTGATTATGTCAAAAAATGATGTATGTCTTTTTTGACAATTGCTTAAAATAAATTCTACACCGACAGAGCGGGTAACTTTTTACTCACCCTCGTAAGACACTTAAATTTCCAATCTATTATGATGAATAAAAGAGCTTATACTATTAAATCTAATTGTATTTTGTTGCATGAGAGTACACGTGTATGTGATGTACATTACCTTTATATCCCCTTGAACGCTTCAATATTGCGCATATATACTATATTTTGTACAGCTTCTATAAAATTTCGTATGTTTGTTTAGGCTGTTAATCTAGAGGCTGGAGTACAAAGAAGTGGCACAATGATGTGGGCTGATGACATTTATAATTATCAAGGAATCACCCCTACATTCGCTCAGGTATATATCGTTGACTATAACGTATTTAACATATATGATTGTTAGAATATTAATAATTAATTTTTAATTCTATCAGAATTTTAATGAAACTGTCCCTTGGGAAGGAAGAACTGATACCTTGATATCACGGTTTGTACATCCTATATATACGACAAATTTTAGAACATTATATAACGAAGAACCAGATCGTCGTGGCCATGTGATGTGAATAAAAGGACTTGAATTTGATGATATTTTTATAATGTTAGATAACATAACTAAGTATCTTCACAGTAAGATAGGATGACATGGTTTACATGATCTTAATGTTGTTCACTCGAGTGATGATATTATAAGGAAAAGCGTAATATCACAGGTAGGATGATTCATAATTTAGAACTACTAACTCATGTATGTATTAAAAATTAAAGAAATATATTAAATTTTATAGGATATTTATGTTTAGTAACCAGTAATTCAGAGATTGGTATTCATGGTTACTATAACGAGGCTGTAGAAACGCACCCTTTCTTCTTTGCAAATGGTCCTGTATTTATGTCTAAGCCGAAACTGGAACCTCTGAATAATTTAGATTTATTCTTGTTATTTTCTAAAATACTTATCTACAGTATACCATAAGGAATGATACCGTATCACACCTAATCAAGTGCCTTAAGAAACATCAACAGGATATCACAGTAATCCCTTATCGACTGATATGTAAGTAAAAGTTATGTGTCATTGTTATACACAGTTATGTGTTAGTGTTATACACAGTTATTTATCATTTTCTATTAATTCAGTTGTAGCCACTACAATATCTATGACACTGGTAGTAATTATAAGAACAATAATGATATTCTATAAGAGGAAATGATGATTAGGAACAAAAACTTACAGGTAAGTCAAAGTATATGTTATTTGCCATTTGAAAAGAAAGTTATTAACTTGGAATTTTTTGATAAATAATAATTGTGCAAAATATATTGGATTTCAAATTTGTCAAAAATTGAAATTTAAGAAGCATTGTAATAATATAACATTAATATTTTGATTTTTCAGGAGATATCATGCGGTGGATGGATAATATGTAAAAAATATTAAGCAGTATATGAATTTTCATATTGCGTAGAGATAACAAAATGAATTTTAAAAAATGTCGACATGGTAATAAGAAATAGCATCATGACAAAGAATATATAAACACAGTTTCATTTTTTATAAATAAAAATTTGTTGTTCCAGATTTTGAAATATAGTGAAACGTTTAATTAGTATCTTAATATCTTTAAATAATTATTATTTTAGAATCAATTGTAATTGTATCATACGTACTTTTGAATTCGTGCAAGAACATATGTTATTTTGAAGTAGTTATTATTAGGAAATTGTTAGACGCGAACAGTATGCGAAAAGTTAGTATGCAGTGTAATAATTATCAATCAAAACACAAGAATTAAATTCTTTAGGAAAAAATTTCCGGAATTTCTTATTTACATGATTATAAAGAAATCCATAATAAAAAGGAGCTGCTTTCTAATACTTCTCTTCCTTGTAATGCCTACGTTAACAATAACGAGGTTCGACTTTTTGTTTTTAGAGGGATACTGGAAAATTTGAAAGTACAGTACCATTGGGAAGAAAATCACGATATTGAAAACGATATTTGCAAGTAAATTTCCAAAAAATCTGTTTTCAAATTTTCGCTTTCTATTTCACATTAAAAGAAAGGGAGGGCTGCCTTCTTTTTCTGCAAGACAAAACAAACATTCTGAATCTCGTATCAATGAATGATGTCAATAAGTTATTTTTCTTTTCAGATTGAACAATATTCCAGATTTATTCATAATTTCATACTACGCGAAGAATAGACTTTCATAGGTATATAAAGGAAATATTAAGTATAGGAAAACTCTTTTTCGTTGTAGGTGACATATGCTTCACGGTTGAACACATGTATTTTTGAACACATATAAATGAAAAAGTACTCTTATGGAGAAAAAGAATTGATACCTTCGATTGACATTAGATAATGTATATAAACTTATGAACAATCACTATCAGTTTGTATTTTAGGTGCACACGCAGATTTGTTGGAGTTCTTATAAAATGTACTTCCTGTACGAACGTTTTATTCTTCCAAATTTTACGATACTATGTCTCATATAATAACTATATGGATTAAACGTAATATAAATGATCCGAAAATAGACTCGAACGACATTAATTGTCTTTCTATTTATACCAATATCGAAAATACAAGTAAGGCTGGAGCAATAGTATGCAAGAATGGACTATTTATTATTTTAAACCAAATCATAGCATATTCAGAATGCACAGTATTATCATGAAATGTAAATGAATCAGTTGTAAACGAACGATTTTACTGTAAAATCGTTGCCTCCTTTTTTTTCATCTGAAATATAGCAACAATGAGTACATTCTTTTAATATATAATAAAACGAGATATCTTTATAAAGTTACATATGTAATCACTGGTAACTGTTATCTCGTATGACACCAAATATACCGTTAGTATGGAATGATATTTTTATGAAGATATACTTTAATGATAGGTTTTATGAATGAAACGTTATATAAGAAAAATTATCTCTTGTTATTCTATGAAGTGTAGTAGCTAATGAAGATTAATTTTACGAAGTATTAGAGCAAAAGAGAATTAAAAAATTAAAAAGATCTAAATAAGATTGTTCGTGTGGCTTAGTTATCTCAATTCTGGTACACCACTTGTTACATTCTAACTAATTAGCGCTAAACAATAACTTGCAAATATTAAAGATATTAACACCTAAAGGTTTTCAGGAAATTTTATAATATTTGATTATTGTATATCTAGTCATTGATTGATAAAATTTCTTGTATAAGCATAGATCGAGGTTGACGTCATACGCAGATTGCATATCATTGACAGGTATCGTTTTAATTTATTTTATGGCTAGAATCATTTGAATATTATACGAATAATTATTTCCATTCGAACGATTAATAAATCACGTACCTATAAAAGATATATTATGAAAAAGACGTAACGAAACAAAAAAATATTGGAAATTCCGTTGTCATTAGATCAATTATTTTTGCAATGATTTTTATTTCCATGTAATTACATATGAAATGGGTAATTCATTAACATCTCCTCGAATCGAATATAATTCGTTACACTTCACAACGATTCAAATAATGGACGGGAAATATATAATAAGCTTCCTGTCCTTGCGTTAAAATAGTACTGTACAAATCAGATGATACAGGAAATACCCAAAAAACCCAATTACATCCACATTGCATGACAGCACACTTGCAATGGATTTTTGTGATTTCAATGTCACAGACAATGACACAACTAATCAGAACACGTTCGAGGCTATAGACATTGAAATTACCGCGTGTTTAATACGTTTAAAGCATAAATCTAAATTTCACGCGATTATTTCTTTGTACATTGTGAAACTCTTAAATTATCTTAATCGAATAAATAATCCTAATGTAATAAAACATCTTGAAATAGACCTAGATATCTGAAACAGAAACTCGAAGGATAAGAAATCCTAAAAGGTACTAATCCTAAAATAACAAACTCCTAAATGATAAAACCTGTTATAAATAATAAACCTTACCTGGAATAATCAAATCCTAACTAATCGAAAATAAAATAAGGCAAGCAATTCTTAATCTTTCAAGTAATTTTTCCGAAAACACAGAAAGATAGAGAAATTAAAAAGACGCAGCACAAATTGCAGCACAATGAAAGTTTCAGAGCGATGAATATGATCGTATTAAACTAAATAATTTTCAAAAGTGAAATTACACTGAAACGTATATCGATGATATTTGTCATTTCTACGATCTGTTTCGCTTGATCGTGCTTCTTTTCTGATGTAAATTCAATTTATAATACGAACTAAGTTTCCTTTATTATTATTAGTCCTGCGTCTTTTTAATTCGTCACTTCTTTTATTTCAGAACAATGACGGGCTCCAAGATGTTGTTCGGATGTTTGGCGTTAATTGCTTTTCTGCATCCATTAGTTCACGTTTGTACTTCGAGTAGTGCAGCTCAAGGTTTGTACTTCGAGTTGTCTTTTTCCATGCACTTCAAATTCCAATACGATCTGGTCACGTGGCCTTCGTACAATTTCGAAATTTTACCTGTTTGGTAATCGTCAATGAAAAAAGAAGTTATGCGTGACCTCAACACATTGAAACAATTTTTATGATTTTTTATTTGCCGGTTGGTCAGCAAGTTAATGGAAAAATTTCACTTAACTATTCGCGTTAATTTCTTCGGTTTAACTTTTGGGAAATGCTTCGTTAGCTTCGGGAATATTCCAACGATTCGTTTTACGTACAAAATAAGCATGATAAATATTACATCACGGTAATGAAAACTATTGGCGTAATACCTAAGATAAAGATGCAGAGACATTCTTAGAATTTCTAATGACACCTTTATAGATTTCTCGTTTAATATCGCTACTACATTTGAATCACTTTTACCTAACGGTGTCACATAGTCTCGTTGGAAATTTGTCAAATTCCTTAAAATGATCACTGAAAATTTTCCTAAATTTCCAAGAATTTATTTATCACGAGGTAAAGAAAATGTGTATTAGAAAGATGAGATCGAAGGTTTACCATTTTTTCAATTATGGCGAACGCAATATGTAATCAATGAAAATTTTATATTTTCACGTTGAAAGTTTCTTCAGATAATTATTATCCAGATGATGACTAACTCTTACGAATTAATGCGTGTCTGTAGGATAATCCGGTAGACTTGATGCGCTTTTTATATCGAAAGTTGAGCAATCGGTGACGCGTTCTTATACACCGAACCGCGAAAAGCAAAATTTCATATGATCTCACCAATTTCGGATGTCAGTCAAATCAGTCAAATCAGTCAAATCAGTCAAATAATAAGTTCGCGTTAATGTACACGTTCGATTTTTGAAAAGCTTGTTCAATTTAATAAGAGTCTTGGTAACAGGCTTATGTTTTTAGACCTAATTGGTTGTTTTCATTTACAAGTACCTCGTGTTAAAGTACTCATAAAATGACATTAAAATCAGAAAACTAATAACTGAAAGATTATCATTTTTCCTCTGTGGTAGTTTACATATAACATAATGCAACTAACATGTCACGATTAATGCAAAATAAATAAATTACTAATATAGACATTTTTTTAGTAATTTGTATAATCGTGAAACGAATTGGACTTTCTAAAGGCAAATATTAAAGGAAACATGGAATTGATGCCAAATCTATCACAAATATTATTTATACTACTTATTTGCGCAGTTTGAAGCGAATCAAATTGATGAAGGTTTCTTTGTTACATGTTAATTTACATTTTACAAGACATAACAGGCACGCTAATTAGTTTGCTTAAGATACTTTCGAGATACCAAGTTAGACGCGTTTCCATGAAATCATATCAATTTTACGATGATATTTTTCTATCAAGCATGCAATTATAACCGTATAGTTGATTAGTGCATACAATTATCCATGTACATTCGTCTTTCCGAGTACCGCGCTTCAATATTGCTAATTTCAAATTCGTACATTAATGTTCGTAAATGCTTGAAAATGCTATATAACTGTATCAGCTTCTGTTAAAAACATTTTATAGTAAAATCTCTATAAATTTGTAATATTTTTTAGACAATTTGAATTCATTATATTATACATCATACATTCTAGTCATTTCTAATTAAGTTACTTTTGCGATGTTTAATTATATTTTATGTATATTCTTATAACTCTCTATGTTACGGCGCGTACGATGGTCCGTGCGCCGTCTGAAACTTTATACTATATACTGATCTACTACATACTATATACTATAAACTTAATCCTTTGACGTAATCTTAATAGCTTGAAGGAATCTCTAACCCTGTAACTGTTTTCGGTTTATGGATGGTCCTTAGAACAATGCTTAGGTTTATTGCGCACTCTTACAAATAACGGAGAAAGCGGGTAGTTATTTTTCCAATAAACAATGTCACCCACGAGCCACGTTGGTAGGAGGCTTCCTCCTCCTATCTTCATTCATTAACGTTGGCTATAATCAATGGGCACCCTCACTTTCCTAACGAAAAGTGTGAACAACGAATCCGTGTTCTTCGTTCAGAAAGCACACCCACACTGAGATTTCCTCTCGTGGCGGCACACGAGAACGCAAATCTCACCACTCGAAACCAACTAGTGTCGGACGACGGCAGCGCAGTGGTTAGCGCCATAGAGTACAAACGTTCGGATCCCGGGTTCAAATCCCGGCGCCTCGTACTTTTCCAAAGTCCGATTTTTCTTCCACGACATCTAAATAAGAAGGAAATACAGCAGTACTACACCCCGGCAAGCGACATCTACAGCCAGCAGCCTACAATTATCACGGATATATGAAGGAAGACGGAGAAAAAGAAGAAAAAAAGTGTGTTTCGTCCAGAGCCTGCTAGTGGACTCATCAGTAAGGCTTACCTAGCAGGCTCATGCCTTAGACACAATGGAAGGAGGGGGAAACAAAGCTATGTACATGGCAGAGACATTGAAGACGGATTCCTCCCTCCCACGGCCGGACACTGTATCCAAGGCCGGTCGGATCTCCTACCCTCTCTTGCGACGTATCCCAGTGGAGCGGCCCCACTCTTAATCTAGTTTGGTGGGAAAGGTTCGCGTACACACCGTGTGTAAGAACTATTAAAAACCACACAGTGTATCGCGACTACCTTTCTACTACTTAACCCAAGTCCTATATTATCAGTCTTAGGTCCGAGGCGGCTCCTGTCACGTAAAGTTGGTACTTGGGTGGTAGTAAGAAGGCCGAGTCGTAACCCAACTACTTATTTTCCTTTATAAAACTTTATTATAAACACTTACAAAATAACACCGAACCCGAAAATAGGGGTTGTATGAGTACAGCAACTAGAAGAGGAACAAGAATTGCCCGAGCTGAGTGAAGTCTCGGTTTATATACGTTTTGGTTTTAGGATGTTGAGGGGCTAGGTGTAGGTTATGATGTAGAAAAGTGTCCGAAGGTCGGGGGTCCATATCCTATCTCTGATGTGGACGGAGGTGCGTCACAGCCTTGGTGTATGCTATGATGATAAGGTGGTGATGTGTCCAAAAGTGTCCGAAGGTCGGGTGTCGATGTATTATCACTGATGTAGGTTGAGATGCGATTGATGTCACATACCCCCCTCTTTAGATTGATTTTGGTCCTCCAAAATCTTGGTGTTTCCTCAGTATGGAGCGATGGAATTGGACTCTGACTGGTTCGACTTGTACTTGTTCTTCTTCGTCGTGGTATATGCTTTTGCTATTTCAACCTGTGAAGGTTGTTGGCTGGTTAAATTTCGACTACGATTAATAGGGATAATTTGCTAAGTTTGACGAAATGCCGCAGTATCACGTGTTGAATCTTTTGTAGACTTTCTAACAGCCTGTGATATAGAATGACTTGGTGGTCTTTGAGTAATGGTTTTATACTATCTTGTTGTTTCTTTATAGTTTGATTGTTATCCAGTTGTTCCTTTGATACTTGCATTTCTTTGTTTTGTTTAGCAACTTCTAAAGCCTTTTCAGCATCTACAACTGGTTCTTTTTCCATGCATGTAATTTCTTCTTCAACCAGTACAACTGTGCTTTCCTGTATAGTTCGTGTTTTTGTGTCATTTAGTAAACTTTTCAATTCAATTTCCACAGTATCTGGAGCTTTAGATACCGACTGACTGTCATCTTCTGCATTTTCAATGCCCCAATCATCAAAGATATCCTGAATGACACTTCTTTTGTTAGTTATGCGCACTTTATCTGCTTCACTTATAGATTTATTCCTTCCTTCTGTATTAGCAACATGTATAAGTACGACAATTTTATTATGAATAATTTTCTTTTCTACATTAATTTTATGTGAACTATCAAAAGATCAATCTTGCCATTTCCATTTGTTGTTTCTTGTTATTCTTTTCTTTAATATCAATGTCATCTGCAGTTTCTAGATCACTAATTACTCCTGAGGTAATAGGAGTTATAGAATCGTTTCTTGTCTTTGTATGATTTAATATGTCATAATTGTATTTCTGGCTACAATTTTCAGAAACTTCTTGAGCCACAATTTCTGTTGAAATTACTTCTATAATTGTTCCATCACTTTCTCGTGCTTAACCTATCGAATTAAATTCTTCATTTACAATTTCAGCGTTCTTCATTCCTTTTTGTTCTGCAGAAACATTTTTTTTTCTTCATTGGAATTTACAACAGCATCCTTTTCATGTACAGTTAAAACAATATTTTCTTCTGTACTTTCATTCATATCATTAATATATAGTAGTTTCTACAGTCAGTACCATTACTTCTGAACTACTATCAACTAGTTTAGACAAATCTGTGTCTGTATCCGTGAGATGCAATGTTTGGGCTTTATCATCAAAAGTTTCACCAAGTGTTTTAATTAATGCTTGACACTGAGCATTAGTAACACTAACTGTATCTATATTTAACACTGTATAAACGTTGTGTTTCTCAATGTTTTGTTCACCCTCATTTGTATTAAATATTTCAACATCGTTCGTACTTTCTTTATCTAAAGATGTGTCACCTGCATATCTTGAATGATCTCCAATCTCAGTTGTATTCTCTGCTTGCTCTTCTTGAAATTTCTCATCTTTTTTTTTTTTTTTTATATTGATCATCAATTTGTGGGTCCTTATTTATTATTTCTTGTTCTACTTCATTAATCGCAGCGTTCTTTATGCTGTCTGTCTCACTACTTTCCTTACTTTAAAATTTTTTTTTTGTTTTTATTTAAATCTGTTACATCACATTTATTTACTACTAAACCATCTTGAATTGTATTATCTGTACATTCCTGTGACTTATTTTTTTTTTTTTTTTTTTTTTGATTTTCTGGAATATCATGCACATTCTTTATAATATCAGTCGTTGATTCTGATATTAATGAAGAAGATACATCTACTTTTATCGATGATTCTACTTTATTAATGTCACTGTGCACTTCATCTAGTTGTTCCATAGTAAAACATCAAGATTGTTACAATTACTTAAGAAGTCATGGATTGTTATTTAAATATTTACTGCACTTTTCCATCAATGTAACCCTTTATGGCAGTTTGACATTCTACAGAACACCAATGCTGTATCAGTTTATATTTTTCTTCATCATGAAGTTTTATTATATCACCTAATTCTTCCTGATGTTTTTTTTTCTTCTTTCAATTTTCAAATAAGAGTGTGTTTTCTATGTGAATCTTTTAATTCTTGGTTCGCCTCGAGTAAGCGATTATTAACATCTTTGGAAAGCTTTTGGACGTTTTCCAGTTCTTTTCTAAGAAAATTATTTTGTTCGTTCATATCTTTTCCTTTACCTTCAATTTCTACCCTACGCAATATTTCAAATTTATTTTCATTGACAAGGATCATTTTTCTTATTTTTCAAAATCCAGTTTCAATTTATTAGTTTCTTCTTCATATTTATATCCAAAATCACCCACTTTTTCATATTCACCCTTTAGTTCGTCTAGTTCACATTGAAGGGCAGATTATTTGTCCTTGTGGTTCAAGAACTACATTTTATCTCTTTTGCATCTTTAGCTCCAGCTTCACGTTCCTCCATTGAATTACTAACACATGAATTAAGTTTGGCCTTTTTTTTTTGTTCCAGCAAGTCAACTTCATATTTGTGACTTATGTTCTTTCTTCTAATTTTATTGTTAGTTCTTCAATTTGTATTTCAAAAGATTGAACTCTTTTTACGTGTGTGTGTGTTTTTTTTTTTTTTTTGTAACTCGTCGAGTTGCAATTCTAATTTTTTCACTTCCTCCTTCATGTCCTCTATGTGCTTCTCGAACTCTTGTGTCGTCCTGTCTTTGTCGGAACATTCTACTTGAGGATCAGCGAGTTGATGCTCGGGATCGTAATTCAATTTTTGGTCGTTAGCAGTAATAAGCTCGCGTAACTTCACTTTTGAACTTGATCTTGTTTGGTCTTGATTGTGTTTTCGTGGTGCTTGTGGTGTTCTAAAAGTAATCGTCACGTTGCTTGCATTTTTAGTGCACATTGATACACTGCACTCTGCACAGGCAATGCTTTTGTTGTCATGAAATCTCTCTAACTTTTCAGTAACAAAACCTTTTATTTTATTATTTAATTTTGGATCATGCCCCTGGTGGAGATACATTATGTGTTCTCTTTACCTTTATTATGCACACGTTTTCCTTTTGCTCTCAATTTTTCGATCATCTTGTGCTGTTCTATATATTGTGTTCTTATGTTCTTCGCATATAAATCCTGTCGATTGATTTTATCTTTCAGTTGAGGTACATGTTTAATTCTTTACCTGTGATTATGATGAACAACCTCAGCGTATTTCCTTTCTCTCTCTCTCTTTTTTTTTATGGATTTCTTGATAATCTTTTAGAAGTTGCTCGTTATATTTGGAAAGCTTTCTCACTTCGTCTTCAGCTGTTTCCTAACGGGATTTTTCTTCTTCAAGTTTTTCTGTAATCATGTTTTCTAAACTTCTCCATTTATTCTGTTCTTCTTCGAGTAATTCATTACGTTTCGGTATCTGGCTATCTTTTCCTTTAAAACATTTAATTTTATCAGAGAGTTCTCCTATTTTCAAACTTGCTTCATTTAAGGTAACTTTATGAATTTCCGATTGATGCTTTAACATTTGATGTAAGTCTTCTATTGCTGTTTCACGTTCTTTCAACTGTTCATTAAATTCGTTGTTTAGCATATCCACTCGAGAAATTTCGAGTTTTTGAGCATCGTTTCTTCTTTTAGAAATTTGGCTTATTTTCTCTCGCCTGCTGCTACATGTTGCTGTCATTTTATCAACTTCTTTCTTCTTTTTTTTTCTTTTTTTTTTTTTTGAACTTAAAATCTTGATTTAAGGTTTGTGTTTCACTATATGATTTATTATTATTAACTAGTTCAACATTATTTTCAGTAGATTTTTTTTCGCGTGATTTTTATACTTATTTAAATAGTTTAACATGAGCAAATGTATCGTACGTCAGATATACCATTTTTAATAAATTGTCGCCTTTACAACTCGAGTTACCTCTGAACGAGTCGCATGATTGATCAATAAGCCATGAGTAATTATGCAAATTCAGTATTTTTTCATCTATTTATTTGAATATTATAACAAAGACTTTACATTGAATATTTTATTAAAATTGTAAGTTTTTCATAAACGCTTCAAAAGCCACAGTCTATTGATCAACTCCTCTATCCTTTCTCTTTCTCCTCACTAAAATAGATAAATTCCTAATGTAGTTTGTGGATAATATTTTTTTTTTCTAAAGCAAATCACATTTATCATCTGATATATTTTTTTAAATAATTTCTGTCTGTACATTTTCTTCTTTTCCCTTACGCCTCTTTCTCTTTCTAATGAATTCTTTTTATTCCGTAAAATAGTTTTTGTATATTCAATTTTGTTAAGTGCAATCCTTATTTCTGATAATTTACTTTTATTAGATAATTCTTGTGAATCTTCTACTACATCTTCCATATCATTTTGAGTGCGGCTTCTACCTTCAGTAAATTTAATATCTTGAACCGTATCATTAATTTCAATAGCTCTTTCGGTATCAAGTAAATCGCACTTATTATTTAATATACCTTTTGAATTGACTTCTGTCTCTGCAGTTTCTTCTTTTGTATCTTCTTCGAGTTTTCTTTGTTCTTCTAATCCACCCTTCTCATTTTGTAGGATCTTCCTTGTATCTTCATCTTTTTTAACTTCGACTTTATCCGATCTCCTAGGTCTGCCTCTATGTTTCGCTTCATCAGTTGCTATTACACCCGTTACTGCATTATCATTTTCTACAGATTTATACCTATCGCTATCACTAGCTGTGTTCGTTAAAAGAACTTCCCTTCGTTGACGAGTATCAGTTGTTTCGTTTTCATTATCTGAAATTGATTTTTGTTTAACACCTCTTTTTTCTTCTTTGGCAAATTTATTTTCTACATTTTCCGATGCCTTTTGTTTATTAATTATTTCAGACTTGTCTTCGATTAATTTCGTCTTTAAAGCGCTTCGCAAAATTTTATTTGTGTTTGATTGTCTGGTTTGATTATAAACAATATCTTCAAATTTTGGCGAAGTAGCAGGCTTTGCAGCAACATTATAACGACTGCTCCGTTTACTACTATCTAACATAGATGGAGATGGATTCTTGTCATCTTTATTCTCTAAAGACTTCTCTTGTGTATTAGCATCTAATTTTCTCGACATAAGATCTGCTGAAGTTTTTGATTCTGTAGTGTCACACGCATTTTTCGCTGTCATCATTTGGTCTTCTTCTATAAGCAAATGTTCATTATTGTAAGCATTATCTCTTGCTTTTTGTATGGATTCTAATGATATATTTTGTTCAACGTTGTCTATTGATTTTGTATCATTTTCAGCAGTTGATTTACTAACTGCTTCTAATTCCTTCGTTTCAATTTGGTTTTTTTTATTTGTATCGCCGTCCAAAATATTTCTCATTGAAATATTATCCTTCTTGTTATGATCTTTTTCTGCTTCTCCTAAACTTTTACTTTTTTTGTCAAACCATTCTTGTAAATTTTGAGTATCTTGTGACGAAGATGGTGACAAATCATTATACAATACTGCAATATCTTCTTTCCTTCGTTTCACAGACTCTTTCTGGTATTCTGTTGAGCTATTGACATCAAACATTAAGTCTGTTTTAATGAAAATATAATCCTGTGAAGCGGTGTCAATTGATACTTTCTTTTCATAAGAATTTTCTACATTAGACTGCAATTCTTTTGAAAATTCTTTCAAAACCATTTCTTCATTTCCTACAGTAACGTCTGTTTTCTCCAAGCTTTTGTTCAAATTATTAGAAACTAAACTACCCTGATAACTCCGACTAGTCGCTGCTTTAATAGTCTCCTTTAACAGTTTTCTTAACTTGATTTCGTTCTGCTTCTGCATAGCGTCTAGTATGGCCCGAATACTTGGATCCACACCAGTAGCCATAGGGCTAACAGAAGATGTGTCTTCTGATTTTTTGCTCATAGTGGTTATTGTACTGTTGTTGGAGTCTGTACTAGCGAAGCTATTGCGACGAGTACGATAATATTTAAAAGAATCCAGTTCTTTACCTGAATATTCTTCTTTTCGTGACCAGTTTCAATTTTGGTGATGACCGTAGTCCGCTTTCCGTAGAAGTCGTTTTCACGCAAAGTGAGCTGATCTGCAGAGGTCCGCTGATCCCTCAATCTTCAATGATGCACGTATGCCGAAATGCGTAATTTCGTTTTCTTGAAGTTGATGGATCCTGGCACGGATCGCCAAAATGTCACGTAAAATGGATACTTGGGTTGCGAGAGAAAAGAAAGCTGAGTCGTAGCCCAACTATTAATTCTCTTTTATCGAACTTTATTATGACTTTGGCACTTACAGTAGAATAACGTTGAACAGAGAAAGGGGTGTTGTACAAGAACAGCAACTAGAACGAGAACTCCCCGGGCTGGGTGAAGTCTCGGCTTATATACACCCTGGCTTGGGGATGTTGGGGGGTTTGGTGTGGATTCCAAGGAGTCCGAAAGTCGGGGTTGGGGCCTTATGTCTGATGGGGACTAAGATGCGTCGCGGCGTTGGGGTCCGACAGTCGGGAGTCGCTGTCTTTTCTCTGAGAGGTAATTGGTGTCACACGGTCAACGGGACGAACTCTCCATCTAACAAAGGCATTAAGTAATCCTATAGCTCTCCTTAAAAGAAAGATTTGTAGCGGTACATGGCAGTAAACATTCCAACGGTTTCTGTCCCGTAGCTCGCCACACGCAGATCCTATTCTCCGGGCAGGATGTTTACCAGATGTCGACGCGTCTCCACAGTACGTGATCGGCTAGCCCGAGGACCGTCATAAACACTAATATCTAGTTACCTAAAATCCTTCAACAGATACACAGTCTTTGTCCCAGTTACGGGAAGACAGGAGAGACCTATTTTTCCACGAACGACGTCTCCCACTAGCAACCCTCCCTCAAGGGCGGCTAGCATCCTTTTCTAACTACCGATATGGAGATTGGCCAATTAGCAGCAACGTCAATTTCCCTTACTTTCCGAACGTAGGATGTCCCCGACGAATCCGATGATCTCGTGTCCTTAGACACACCCCGTCATATTTTTCCTCTGGGGTATCACCGGGTCGGAAAGTCTCTCTCTCTCTCTTGCGGTCTCATCGACAAAAAAGGATTAACTCCTTACGGTCAGCGAATATTAACACAGAATCCGACTTAGATTTTTTGCGAGTGCGTACGACTACCGTCCCGTTGTCCGCGGATTCGTTATTGAACCTAGGATCATTGTCATTAGTTTCTCGAGTATCTAATTACCACGGTTACTTGTCCGGTTCTATGGTAATCGTATTTGCACTACCCAATGTCTTCTCTATTGCATAACGACAACGTGTAACCCAAACGAAGATTCGTTTCACGCCCCTAACCCTAATTCTAATGTAAACCCGACGTATATATATATATAAATAAATAAATAATTATAAATTAATATTACCTATTATTAATAATAATTTAATTATATATCTCAAGATAATAAAATATTTATAATTTATATTAATTTTTATATATAAATATTTAATTATATATAATACATTTTTTCAATTTAAAGTTAAAATATTTATATTTATATTTTAATTTTTTTATAAAATTAAATGTATGTATAAAGATTTTAAAATTAATATATTTAAAATTAATAATTATATATTAATATATACTTATATACAAGATAATTCAATTTTTATCAATTTTATTAAAAAATTTTATTTTATTACGTTAAATATTTATAAATTATTTTAATTTAATTATCTAATTAAATTATTATTAATTAATTATAATAGCAATATTTATAATAGTATTGTTAATTTTTTATTTTTATATTTTAAAATATATATATAATGTACGTATCCATTATGTATTTCCAATGTACGTACAGCAGATACTCGCAGGAAAAACCAACGAGACTAATAATAAAATCAATGAATTAGAAAAAAAGAGCTATAGACAAATATCTTATAATATACCGTGGCATAATCTGCAATTTATTATAAAATAATTGATCCGAGCAGTATCAATTATAAAAGAAGATGGCTGAATATGATAGACACTGTCGAATACTAATCAAATATAATCATTTAGTTAATCTTTAAGATTTAAGTTAAGATACATCTTTGAGGAATCAATAAGTCTTTCGCTAATAGCCTAATAGATCTCTTGATAGATCAAACGAAGAAATACCTAACCGCGATTACAGCCAATTGGTACATATTATTCGATACATAATTAATATTTGTATCACGTACAGCGATGCAAGTGGTATTGAAGAAAATAGCCATTTTATGTTACAACTATAACGAGTAAATTTACTCGTTCAACTTGAGAGGAATTAAAAAGGTACCTGACTTTTAAATAAGCATTAAATAAGAAATTTAAATATCGCAGACGGTGATGTAGGTGTTATTCAAGGAAAGAGAACATTTTATTTTGTAATTAGCACGAGTAAATGAACGAATATCAATAATATAATATAATGATTAATATGAATTTTATCTGGCTGATTATTTAAATACCATAACATATTTCACAGTAACGTCATCGACTGCCGTTAGGCTCTTTTCCCTTTTTGTTCAAACTAATTGATAGTCGAAAACTAGTATCAAGGAGGTGTGAATTTAGTCTTAGTTTGTAGAAACTATTAAAATGATAAAAATGGATACCGTATTAAATCGTCGAAGGCGCCAATTTACGATAAAAATTAAGAAATTGTTCAATTTGATTTTGTTACAATGGAAAACCCGTCCTTTGCTATGTCAAGAGATCGTTAACGTTTGATTGACATCTCGACACCTTGTCAAGATATATAAGGAACGCGGAAGTCGCGCGCGAGCTCTTTCGTGCCTGAAATTCCGGACAGTGAACATCCAAGAAGAATTTAAATATAAGGTAAATAAAAAAAATTTTCAAATAACAACATTGTAACTAGTAATTTATAACGTCTAAGCCATTAATTTACAATACTTGAGAAATTAATTTATAATATTTAAGCTATTAATTTATAACATTTAAGCCATTAATATATAACATATAAGCAATTAATTTATAACGTCTAAACTATTAATTTATAACATTTGTTGAGATATGTATAATTTTCTGTGTTGGACTGGGTTAAATGTGTAGTAGAGATACTTGTATGTGAACATCAGCGTGTGGATGTATGTGTGTGCGCGGCGTCTCGAAAACAGATGAATGTAAACTGTTCAGTCGGTTAAGAGTCGGGTATAGAAGAAAGTGCTGAGACGCGTGCAAGTATGTATCGATGAATATATAAGAAATCGTCCATGAAATAAATATATTACTATTTTAAAATTAATCCTCAGTATAAATTTAGTGTTCTTATAACATTATTTCGACTTCAAAGATCCACAATTCTCAACAACATTTGTGCTATTAATTTATAACATTTAAGTTATTAATTTACAACATCTAAGCCATTAATTTACAACATTTGAACTGTTATTTTATACATTTAAGTTATTAATTTATAACATTTAGGCTATTAATTTATAACATTTAAACTATTAATTTATAACATTTAAGCCATTAATTTATAACATTTAAGCTATTAACTTTCAACATCTAAGCCAATAATGTACAACATTTAAACTGTTATTTTATACATTTAAACTATTAATTTATAACATTTAAGCTATTCATTTATACCTTCTAAGCCATTAATTTATAACATTTAAGCCATTAATCTAAAACAATTACATCATTAATTCTTAACAGTTATACCAATAATTTATAACAACATTTTCCCATTAATTCAATGTAATTATGCTCTTAATTTATAACAGTTGTACCCTTAATCGGAAGTAACTCTACATTCATTGATTTTAATCAATACCATAAATTCGTAGTGAGTGAATTAAAGATTTATTTTGCTTTATTTTATTAACGAAATCTATCAAGTCTTTGAAGTGCTATTTCATTTCCATATAGCATTATATTTTCACTCTGAATACAGTATTCAATTTCCAATTTCACTATTTCGTATAAAATCTGTGGTAACACAGAGTGTCGATGTATGTGTCACGTAAAATAACAAAATAAAAAAGGAATTTGAGGTAAAAAAATAAAAAAAGAAAACTTTATTTTTTTTCTAACATCAATACACTTTACAATCTACTTCCGAACTCTAGGCGTGACTTTCTAAGACTGACTCTTATGATTTTACTTTCGATCGGATCCGATTACTTTCTTTTGTCATTCCTGAACATCCCCACCGTCCATGCATTTGCTAGGCGTCCGCGATCGTTGCCACGTGCTTTTTCTTCTAGAACCTTCGGTGGAAGGACCGTTGGGATGTTGATGGTTCATTAGGCACTTCAGCGATATACATTGTCGCCGAGTGCTTTATCTCTATCGTCAGTCCGTCGGATTTGAAGTATGCCGGTCGTGACATATGTAACGATATATGGTATAACGTTATAACGTATTACTTTACATGATATAACTTTATAACGTATTACGTTAAATGGTATGACGTTATAACGTATTACGTTTTATGGGATGACGTTATAACGTATTACGTTATATGGTATAACGTTATAACGTATTACGTTATATGTTATAACGTTATAACGTTATAACGTAATACGTTATATGGTATGACGGTATAACGTATTACGTTATATGGGACGACCTGTTTCTGTCTGGAGATTGATTCCTAATACAACGTGTGTCCCATTATATCAGCATCTCTAAAGTACAATTCTATGTGATTTCTAGGGAGAACAATACAACCGATCCACACCTTCGTCAGGCAAAACGTTTATCCCGTGACCCTGGCTACGTTCGGCGACCAGTTGTCACCTCGAACCCACTTTCGCTTTCACAAATGTCAAACAATTACAAATGACAATTGCTTAATTACAGTTATGATAAAATCTAGGCTAAAGCATTAGAAGGCTTCCTCAAAATTGCAAAGGGAAGGCTCCGGTTTTCCTTTTATCTCCGACATATATAATAACCTGTTAATAGCAGCGTTATCGTCAATTTAACTACCCTTATTATCCCACAAGAAATAAGGGATCGAACGATTCGTGGCGTCGATTAATCAATTGCAACGGGAATTTACGACTCCCGTTGGCGCGCTTCCTCGAGATCGCGTCTCCCCACGAACGTGCGAATTTACATATTTAACAATATATATATGGCGGGTTAATGTTGAAATTTTGGGTGTTTGGGCGTTAATTTTAGTTTCTTTACATTTTTTTCCTTTAGGAATACCTGCACTTTATCATTTATGGAAGTTTTGTTAACAGAAACGAAAAATTTAGAAAAGATATGTATAATCAAGGAATCTCAGGATAGCACACTTAGACTGCAGATTTTTCTGTATGCAAAAGTAAGTCAAAGGAAGAGGATGAAGTTTTCTTGTATAAGGCTTTGTTTCTGCTTGAGCTAGCTTACAATGAAATACGTTCAGTGTGACAGAGTATCTACAACTATTTCAAACTTTAGTTTTAAATAAAAAAAGTTTACGCGCAAAAATAAGCTGGAAAAATGAAAAATGTTTTTTTTTTTCTTGTTTGACGTCTTATCCTGTCTGGCGGTATGGAATTATTCTGGAAAAGCCTGTATATGTACAGAGTATATAAAAAATACACTTATTTGACCGGATTCTACAACCTAATTCTACAACTCTAGATGATACAGTTTTACAAACGTCTACTCATCGCGAGGACCAACTTGCCAACTTTTCAAAATAAGCTATGAGTCGCAATTGAACCGTTTTCTGGAGAAATGACGTTGAAATTCCATTGGGTCTTACATCGAGATTATTCGCAACAAGTTTATATTTCGCAGTCAGGTAGAAAGTAAGCAATGTGACATTAACGAGAAAACAACAAGTTTTCGTTAGCAGGTGGGATAGCCCGTGATAAACAGAATGGAGCAATCAGTGTGATTTCACATTATTACAGAATTATCTACTGTGTGAAAAAAGACTTTCAAACAAAGATTCTGATTTTATTAGCTTTCTTTTAGAATAATAGAAAATAAAATTTGTAAATAACAATTAATCTCATTATTTTAAATAATATATTTAAACTTGTTGAAATTGCAAATAATTTATTTGTCTTTTAACATTTAAACAATTATTTAAATGAAAATTTATTTAATAGTGTCCAGTATTGCGCGCAACACATTTTTGGAACAACGAACAATTCGATAGTCGGTAATAGAGATAGATGGCAAAATAATTGGATTTATTGATAAAATGAGGATTAAATTGATTAAAAAAAGTAAATTGATTAAAATGTATACAAATCCTACATATACAAGAATAATATCTTGCACATCATGGTATCCAAATATACTTTCCCAGTAAAGTTCCATTTGATCCTCGTGCTAAGTAGCATACGGTGCCAGCAAACGTCAATTTTTACAAAATTTTGCATGAATCAATCGATCCAGAGGCTCCGATCCTCCGAAATCACGCTAGTGGACACTTATACGCCCTGACACTTTTTATACATGCTGTACATAAAAATATATGTATCGAAACTGTTGTTATTTCTATACTCAGAGGTAAGATCAGAGTAGTTATTATTTTATTGAATGGATAAATCTATTACACCGTTCTGAGCCAAAAAAAGCCTTTATTGCACACGCTTACAAAAACTAGGGATAAAAACAAAAAAGCATCTTAAGCCTATCGATTAAATCTATCGATTGTAACTAGCATCATCCTCTAGTTACTATTTCTTATCACTAACGCATCTGCATATGGATGGCGAGCACGAACTCACGTTGTCATTTTCAACAGAAACTTTGATACAAAGTACGCAGATTTGTGTATAAATACATTACGGTTGAAAAATTGTTGAATATTTACTACTGTATCTGTTATACTTGATCGTTAACACCTATTTTTTTCGCCTGCCTAACTTACTATCCTCAAAACATTATCAGATTATACATTTTGTTCGGCTGATAAAATGGAATTTCTTGGAATTTAGAGCTCCCTTTACATTCACTTGTTATTGTACGAGTATTTTGCTCGTTCACCAGCCGTTCACTCATTTTATTTTGCAATCGTGACAATTTGATGCTGCTTCTCCACTCTGTATAACGTGTTACCTACAAACACCGATATGTATATAATCTGATGCATTAATTACTATACGATACACCATGAGGACGTTAATACACGCAAAACGAAATAGATAAACAGTATCTGCTAAAATTATAGCTATAATATATAATATAATATATAACATAATATAATATAATATAATATAATATATTTTTGTTACAGTCAACTTCTCCAAAAGTCAAAAGCTTGTCTTGTTATTGGCGCGTACCGTAAACACTCGACTAATTGCGTATTTCTTAAAGCTATATTTCCCCTCTTTACAACTTTTTTACGAGATTAGTTTGAAATCAGCCCAATTGATAAACCATTTCAATTTTCAATCTCTATATTCAAAATTTATTATAATCAATTCTATTTTAGTTTTTGCTATCAAAGGAACATAAATTGGAAGTTGAAACAAAAAACATGGGTTCTAATTAAATATTACTATCTGCTTCTATTCTTAATCGTTACGAATTATTTATACATTATTACCAATTATCAATTGTTTATTGTACATTGCTCGGTGCATTCACCCTATTACCCCTACACTTCCGTATCATCAACCATATTGCTATCTTCGAATAATTTTCCTCAAACGCAAAATCTCCCACATACCTAACCTTTTAATTTCAAAGCTAATTAATTCAGGGACATCTTCGATCTTTAACAAGCGTGTATCCTACCAATGATTAGCAGCTACTCTTCATTAATTCATTAATTCATTGATTCAATCTGTAACGTTTCGAGTATGTACATCGCATGTCGTATCATTGTATCGGTATTGTATCTGTTGATTCGAAAGATAGCTGGTTACTCAGGTGGCTAAATTGATCTCGCCATAGACGAAACTTATTTGTGTATCCATCTATGTATATATATGTCGGATCACGATTCGAATTTTGGGCGCGCGACGACTCTTCATGTGGACTAGCCATCGTTTCACAAAGCCGAGATTTTATTTACACGTATATACAGGTCTATCACTAAGCTTAACAAATAATAAGTACAACTAATAATAAGTCTAACAAACACTAAGCCTAATGAATAATACGATCTACGAATAATTAAATTAAATAATACTATTAGCAATGTTTGAGTTCAAACGAATCCACGGTCACCGGGATAACTCCTTACTAAGCGAAACTAACTTAGACGCAAATGCGATCGTCGAAAATGCTCGATGTATCACTCTCCAAGGCAATCGCAAGAATGCCAGCCTCGTGGAGATTTTTCTCCCTGTACGATTGCATTTTGTTTTCTATACCCGTTTGGAAGCATCGAGAAGGTTCCAAACGCCGTTGCTAGGCACACTCGTTGGAAGCATCGAGAAAGTTCCAAACGCCGTTGCTAGGCAATTTCTACCTGGAGTTTTGATTACTAATACAATGTATGTCCCATTGCATCGGCACCTCCGAGGCAACATCACACGTGGCTAGGCCCGCTCTCGAGGCCGCATGCCGCCACAACCACATTTCTCGGAAAACACATACAACCACTCCAGACCTCCGTTAGATAAAACATCCATCCCGTGACCGTGGCTACGTTCAGCGACCGATTGTCACCTCGAACCCAATCTCGCTTATTACAAATCTTAAGCAATTACAAGTATAATAAAATCTAGGCTAACGTACTAGAGGATGTTCCCAAAATTTCCAAGGAAAGGCTTCGGCTTTCCTTTCATCTCCGACATATAAAAGATATACACAAGCAAACAGATAAGGCAATCGAGAATCAATGGATTCAATAGCCGGTAAATATTTACAAAAAAAGGAGATACCGCCGATTTTGACATTTTTTAAATATTTTGTTAATGTTATCAGTTTCGACAAAGTAACGAAGATGTAGAGTCGAATTCGAGTACGATAAGTAGTCACAGAAAATTTATCTTTTCTCCAATTGATTGCGTCTCCTAGTTTAATGGTGTTTTATAAACGGGCCGCTTATCTTGAAAATGGTAAATCCATTTTCCTTTGTTTCGGAATATTGAAACATTACGTTCGATTGGACTATTTTACTACGTTTTATGACCTTGAGTGACCTTAAATGACCGCGATATTTAAATCCGTCTTCAAAAGAGCAACAATGGGACAAATAGGTATTCAAAACTACACGGCTGCACTTAAAAAAAAAAACGAAGCCTATTAAAGTGTTCTTTAAAACTCGTAAACGCGTCCATCTGAGAAAAACTTTTTCCATCGCGTAATAGCCTCCTCGAAACCAAACAACTTTTGTTTCAAACATTTCCCTGCGTCTTAAAAAATTGAAAGAATTATTCAGGTGGTTTGCTGTTGAAGACTCAGCCTGTATATCCCCAAAATTCCATGTAGTTCTGATTGTTAGGCAAACTGATATTGTAATCTAACACGAGTCAACCTCATCAAGGGGCGAGAGGGAGGGGGTGTCAATAGACTAAACACAGAGGTATTCGCCTCTATATGTACCTCTATTCGCTATTTTGAACATGAACAGAAAGATAACAGTACGGAGTGGGTGAGAAAAGCATTAAGAATTTTGATCCAGCATTTTTTAATCTCTTTATTGTGACATGAAAACTACGGAAAAAGTAATTTAAAAAAGCGACCAGATATCAATGACCTACGAAAAAGATAAAATTCATCCGGACAGAAAGAAGGAAGAAAACTATTTAACGTTTCATCAGAGAAAAAGAATCGAGGAAAAGGCTTGGTTATTGATCTTGTGAGACAGGAACGTCATAAATGCTAGTATAGGTAATCTTGCAGAAGTTGTTAAGAATCTTTATCGTAGTTTGGTATGAAAAATATCGAATAATTTGGATTTCGAATCACATACAAAATAAGATGCAGGGGAGAGTCGCACAGTACCTTGTGCTAGAGTTGGTAAAAATGAAAATTTACAAAGTGACTTTATAGCACAAATGGAACTTGATAAAAGTAGGAAAATTAATTTTATGAAATTCAATAATACGAATTGACGAATTGACAATGTGCAAGAATAGTAATGTCGGAATTTCTAGGAAACGAAAAATTGTCGTCCAGTACCGATCAATTATTTAATTATTTGATCTTTTGCTCTAAATGGTTAATAATGTTTAAAAAAGTCCTCTAGATGTCAGTATACATATTCTTATTCAAATTTGATTTTTATGTATATCGTATGGAAAATACTTAATATTTTCTTGATCTGCGCATTCGACGTGTGCCCAGACTTCACATTCGTCGTTTTTGAAACATTGAAAGCTGCAGTGACCTGTCTTTGGGCCATTTTATTTTTGAGGAGTAGCTTCGAAGCCCCATTCATGTTCTCCTCTGACCATTTCTCTCTTTTCTGTTTTGGACTTTCAGACATTTTTCTATGGGAAAAGGTAGAAGAAAAATTAAACGGACACCTTCTAATTTAGTCTCAGTTGCCAAAATATTGAACTTACAGGTAAAAGAAATTCGGTCTATGACTAAATCATCGGTATTAGACGACAAATACGTTGAACAAATACGTTTTAGATTATAATGTATGTAATATACAAAGGAAATTATAAAAGTGGGGCAAATAACTGGTAATTACACTTAATAAATTAGATATAGTATACATTAAAAAACATTTTACTTACCTGAAAAACAACATGTCAACTCTAGAAAATAATTTTTAATTTTCGAAATATCAATGTATATGTTTGACATATCAGATCAATATGGCTCCGAAATATGTTACACGGAATTGTTAATTTTCATTTGTTTGTTCCAATAAAAGCGCTAATATCTGGTGAAAAATCCTATGTATTTAGAAATTAACAGAAATGTTAAGTGAGCTGTTATTTTGCCCGCATTGTATTTCTTACATGTAATGCCTGTTACACGTTTTATCTTTAAAATAGCAAACTCATTATTTACTCGAGATTTATTCCTAGCGCACAAATATTTTTCAATAGAGCGATGCAAAGTTTTACTGTATCTCGGATCATCACAAGTTAATCAAAATCTTGAGGATTCGATTTCACCTGCTCAAAGTGACTTTTGCAGGCAAAAGAAGTTGTTCCTCGGATACTTTAATATTTTTTACTAAATTTCATCAAAAATAGAATTTTATTTGCTAATAGAAGATAACTATGTTTTGGTACTCCTACAGAACAATATCACGACATTCGCTAAAATTACAAATATTGTACAGTATATTCACTACAAGGCTAATTGAAATAGCTTGTAATCCAACATATAAGAATGCTACTTGCAAAGTATCTTTGCTAGTAACAGTTTAAAGTAGAGAGATATTCCTAAACAATCATATATTTTATACATATATGTACGTAGTATATACAGTGGATATAACTATCTTTCTGAATTTATAAAATAACAGTATATAATAATAAATAATAATAATAAATAAAAATAACATAATAATAATAAATTTATAGAATAACAATATTCCAATATTTATATTTTTCCTTATTGCAATTTTGTAAACCGTCAAAGCGTTTACAACAGAAATTCCCAGAAGGAATTGAATGCCAAGTTTTCTGTAACATTTGATTCCTTTTCTAATTGTGGTGGCATAAGAAACCATTTGATCGGAATAATCTATACCACACTTTCCTTCGTTATATTCGACAACAGCTAGCGGTTTTAATGTAGCGAACAAGCGAAACGAAAGATCATTCTTGAGACCATCACTTGAGCGATTCGCATTACTAAAATATCGATAGGAGCACCTAGCAGAGAACGCTTGGTACTGCTGTACGCGTGGCCTGACGCAGATTTTTTTGAAAACACGCGTGGCAGTCAATGTGTTAATAAACTATTAAACTACATGTCGCGAAGAAGTATCCCCTTTATGAACATTTATTAATAGCTCTAGAGTTGATAATATTAGCTTGAGGAAGTTCTGTATGTACGTGTAATTGATAGTACTCGCGTACACCTGTGCGTGTAAAACGTTTCAAGTTAATAAAGAAAACATGATACACGTGGAATAGGTATGAATAAAAATTACAAGAAGCCGGAGAATATTCTAAAACATATGCCATGATAAAATATAAATTGTAAAGAGTTATAGATCATGTTATTATATATTAAAATTATGCTTAACAAGCAGATATTAGCGTAAATATGACGCTGCGTTAATTAAATCCAACAATATTGAGAAAAGAACAAATTGAACAATACCTAGAAATAATTTAGAAAAACACTGTTAGATCAATTTCAAATTGGGTTTTCTTTACTCGATGTCAAACTTAACTCTTATTCGTCTTTTGCATAAACTCTTTTCGTGATATGAAACTTTAGAGTTGACATGCTGCTGGTATTAATTGCACACGCAGAATAAGATTTTCCAAATTGAACCGAAACGATGTAGACAGAAAAATGTAATACTTTCAATACTCATAACAATTATTTATGCATTCCGCATATAAACCTACCGAATATTTATTACTTACTTTTAGCTCAAAAATATTTGATATACTACTACCAAGCAAATATTAGATTGAAGAGGAAATCATACATGAAAGATGTCACTTTTTTTAATAAAAAGTTCGTTCTCATCAAAGTTTCTGGCAATTTATTACATACCTGTGTACAAAGTGGATTACTTTGTAACACAACTGGAAAGTAACTTTCTTTAGTAATGATTTACGTAATAAATTACGCAAAAAGTAAAAAGAAGATTATATTTTAAATCATATTCTAAGAATAACTGTATTTTAAACGTGATTTCAAAAGAATTTTGAATTTAAAAATTCGTCAAAAGTACATACGTACTTACTACTTCGACACGATCTAGGCTAATTATGTGTACTAATGTTTATACATCTTGATAGTAGCTGTATTCAAAGAGCGCGTCGAATCTTTTTATAGTATTTGCCTTTTGATGTATTAAAAGTATCATTAGAGATATTCTTCTTATTATCGCAAATATGTATTGTTCTGCTCATTGCATCGACAAGTGAACGGATTTTAAGCTTCCTATTCTTTTACATTTTCAATATTTCCAGAGTTATTTGTTTTCAGTAGAAAAAATATTAATTCCTGCCACTTTTGAGAGGAATTGTTTAGAAGTGTATCCTGTTTATCTCGAATCGCTCAAATATATCGGGGAAAAAATGAATGACACAAAAATCGAATGACATCGAAAGGGATATACTATTATATTCGTGTGTATTTACTTTGCGTGTATTGTCTTAACATGAAATCTCTTGCGTGTTAAAATATTTCAATGGATATCTCCATTTTTTGTTACATAATCACGCAGCTGACGTTCAGACATCTCTAAAATACTAGAAACTTGCGTCTTTCGCACCATCCGCTATCGTAATAGAAACTTTCAAATTCGACAGAGCAATACAAAGCACGTGTCACGTAAAATAACAAAATAAAAAAGGAATTTGAGGTAAAAAAATAAAAAAAGAAAACTTTATTTTTTTTCTAACATCAATACACTTTACAATCTACTTCCGAACTCTAGGCGTGACTTTCTAAGACTGACTCTTATGATTTTACTTTCGATCGGATCCGATTACTTTCTTTTGTCATTCCTGAACATCCCCACCGTCCATGCATTTGCTAGGCGTCCGCGATCGTTGCCACGTGCTCTTTCTTCTAGAACCTTCGGTGGAAGGACCGTTGGGATGTTGATGGTTCATTAAGCACATCAGCGATATACATTGTCGCCGAGTGCCGCCACATCTTTATCTCTATGGTCAGTCCGTCGGATTTGAAGTATGCCGGTCGTGACACACGCGAAAAGTGACTGACCAAAAAAGAACTGAATGTTTTGACGACATTAAGAAACTGCAGCCTTGTATTTCAGCAATATCATACCAGCAATAACAAATTTTGAGAAATATCTTTATGTTCTATTCCTGTGGCGTACTTTGGATAACGCTAATCCCGGCGACACACTAAATTTTGAAATCCATACGACTGATTCTACAGAAGCGGGGATTCTACAGCAGCGATTTCGCTTGCACAGTTGTTCATTTAATTTGTGAATTGTAAGAAACCTCAAGTATGTCAGAGGACATAGTGATATTGCTACAAAAGCGACTAGACAAATAGAGAGCTACATGTGATTTTATCGTATTTTTTTAACCCTTTCGCTTCGGCAATCCAGTCCGCCGAAGTACTGTCACTGAACGGAAACGCGCGCCAGAAATACGCACAGTGTGTGTCACGACCGGCATACTTCAAATCCGACGGACTCACGATAGAGATAAAGCACTCGGCGACAATGTATATCGCTGAAGTGCCTAATGAACCATCAACATCCCAACGGTCCTTCCACCGAAGGTTCTAGAAGAAAAAGCACGTGGCAACGATCGCGGACGCCTAGCAAATGCATGGACGGTGGGGATGTTGAGGGATGACAAAAGAAAGTAATCGGATCCGATCGAAAGTAAAATCATAAGAGTCAGTCTTAGAAAGTCACGCCTAGAGTTCGGAAGTAGATTGTAAAGTGTATTGATGTTAGAAAAAAAATAAAGTATTCTTTTTTTATTTTTTACCTCAAATTCCTTTTTTATTTTGTTATTTTACGTGACATGTGCGTGGCTACTGTATATACGTTTTCCTAAGTCTTAAATAATAATAATTCTTGTAAGAACCGTATACGAAATATCGTTTCACTGTCAATGGATTTAGTAGATTTTTTAGCATGAAACAATATACGATTTTGATGTTGTTTCAACAACGAGTAACTTAAAGAAGTGATTAATCCAATATGTCAATAAAATCAAGGGAAAATGTTCTGTCGATAACGAAAAAATATATTAATGACCACAGATAGCATTTGTATATGCATCATTTTTGTCAAATTTTGTCTTCAAAACACAACTTTGGACAATACAAGAACTAGATATTAAGTTTTTAATGTTTTTAATATTCCTCTTTTATCTACTTTTGCTAAAATACATTAAACACATTTCAATACTAAACTAAAGATCTTTAAACTTAAAAATGACTTTTGCTTATTCCCATGTCACAAACAATTGGTTTTAATAATTATCGATCAATACTCTCTTATTCGTAAGCACATCAGCATATTCGATCCATGCAAATTCACGTAAAATGTTACTACTTCCTGCCTTTCGTTACATGTATCTTAATAAATTGTATCTTATTAAATCCTAATAAATATGAGTCTTAATAAAAAGAAGTTACTTTTTACGTAGACCAAACCTAGTTCTATTATTAAGCGCGTAAGCAGATAAGATGAAGATCAAATAGAGGCAAAGCTAAAAAATAACGATTATATATTTTCATGTTTCAGCGTTGAAAACTTATGTGGGTGAAACGCTAGAATTGACTGGAGTTCTTCGACAAGAAATGGGCACTTGTCTTTGCATAGACAGCAACAATGTGCCTCCGACAGTCAGCAAACGTTACTCTGTACAAGTTCACTGTATGTATTATTAAGCGCTTATCATAGAGTTATTATATAAATATATTTGCAATTATCATTCTTATATATTATACAAGGTGAATCAGAACAGGTGGAAAATATGGCAGAGGTTGATTCTGAATACTGAAATAAGAAGAAAATTTTATATAACATAATATGCCTAATATGACCATACGTTCCGCTTATAGCTTATTTTGCGATGCTAAACATTACACAGATGAACGATTTCTTGGAAAATAGATAAATCGTGCTGGCCTTATTTCCGGACCAATACGCTCTTCGGATCCGAATCCGTTCGATTATTAAATACGGGGACGTTTAAAATCTCTTACTTATAAAACGTTAGTTGACGTGACGATCAAAATTTTCGACAAATTCGTGTAAGCTGTTCGAACAAGATGGACGATCTATGACGCGACGCATTCGCGTTTCCATAGAAACTGGAACTGGTCGATTCGAGTAATTTCTCTAAAAATAGGTAAGAAAGTACTGTGACACAAAGCAAGCGTCTACTCGAAAACGTTTATACGAAATTTTCTTCTTATTTTAATGCGCTGAATCAGCCCCTGCTTGCCTGGAAGCCGTACTTTCCACATGTCTCGAACTCTATCATACCGATCCACTAGGTAAACAAAATAAAAACCTGCCAAGCACTGTGGCGGCACGGGCCACGGAACTTTTCAACGGCTCCGGATGCAAAGCGCGACGCCGCCAAAGCGCAACACCGACGTGCCCAATGTACCATCGATATCTTCACACTCTTTCCGCCGAATTCTCGGAAGAGCATACACGTGCCAGCACTGGCGGCACATCTAATGAATGCACGCTAGTGGGGGATATCGATGGGCTACGAAGGGAAGAATCTGCGCGATCCGAAACAAAAGCACAGGCAGTCTGTCTTACGCCATTAAATGTGTAACTCCTCGGTACTATTTGCATAGCAACGCGTCGAATGATCTCTCGGTGTCTATCGTTATTTGTTAGTTGTTACCAGTTGTCTGTTAAGTGTAATTGTTAATTGTTAATTGTTAACTCTGATTGTTGATTAGTTCTAAATAAACTATTGTTCGTTAAAAACACCAAGAGTAGTTCCTTACGCACCTATCACCATACCACCTCAGCACGAACGCCGTATAGATTGTTTTCACCTGTTCGATTCGTGCTAGATTTGACTAAAATACTCATGCGAAGTTATTGAAAATATAAAATCCGAATTAACATCCAGTTTTCAACAACCTGTCTAAAGATAGCGCTCACAAACAAGCTATCATTTCTTGAAACAAATATATAAGATTTATTTACGTTATTAATTTCGTGTGTCGAAATACAGCCCACTCAAAACATTCTATGGACCAAACGAAAAAATTGTTGACATTGATTGTCAACAAGTCCTACAAACTAGGATCTTTCATATTTCTTTCGCTTTTGATAATTAGACACAACCTCCCGCTAGCCGATGAGTCATTCTGCTATATTTGGCTTATCCTTTGTTATTATACAAATTACTGCCATTGTTCACGGCTGATCTACTAATTCGTTTGGTGACTAGACACTACGTTAGATATTTTAATCAAATAAACTCATAATTGTATCGATAAAATACTTCCTATCAGTACAATATATGATCTAAAATTTAAACATCCTGCTTCAGGGCGACATATCCAGTGAATTAACGGCGCCTGAACAATCCCTTAAAACGGGTAAATCTATAACTTTATTATCTAATTTCAACCTAATATCCACAAACTGATCAACATAATTTCACTATGCCCAAAAAGAATCGCCTTGCAAATGATATCGATATTTACGACATTTCTTTGCTATATTAATATAGTATTATTTGTTATAGATCCAGACCACCGACCTCGACCAGGGCTATCAAAATTCGCCTTCGTCATGGCCAATAACCAATATAATATTAACTACGATAGAAACTGTCATTGTTAATTTAACACTAGCTATCGCTGCTATAATACGAATAGCCTGTATACATATTAAATAAACTGTAATAAATAACTTATTATTTTTAAATACATCCTGTCTTATTTATCTACACCTTCCTTTGTCTTACGTCCACCTTGACCTACGCATTGTCGCGTAAAATTCGTGATAAAAAAGGATTTTTGCAATCCACTAGCGATAAAAAGTTCGCGTACAAGGTAAATAGCGGGCAAAAGAACGGTACAAAGCATAGAGTGTAGAGTATAGTAGCATCGCAGAAAAAGAAAAATCAACAGCTTGGTCGGTCATTGAGCAGCAACAGATCGAGCAACGATACAAATGATCATGGAAGTGCGTTTCTGCTTTCCGGTCTGTTCGAACTATGACGATTTGTCTTTCTGATCTTTCCGACTCGACCGTTGCACCGTTCACTCGACCATCGACCATAAATTGTTTCGAATTTTCTAGAGAACGGACACTTGAAACTACGTGCTTGCGGTACATTCGATAGCCAAGACAGAGGGATCCTTCGTGAGCCTGTTTTCGTCCTGCGAGACGAGCAAATTATTAGAAATTTCCTGATGCAATTGTACGCGGTTTTATGCAACTTTGATTATACACGTGAACGATATTTGGCACAGAGGAGTAACATTTTCGGGGTAACATTTGCGCACTAATAGGTTCCCACGTAGCTAAAATAAAGCAAAAGTTGCGCGAAATTAACGGATGACAGTTGAGAAATTTCTTGGATGATCTACGTTTATTACGAAATGGTTGGATGCGAGAATCGATATCTGGTAGCATCTAAGTTGTCCGAGAGAGTTTCACGATAAAGGAAGAGATCTCTGCCGATACTCTCTATCCGACTATCGTAGCAGATTTGCGTACTTTTGCAAGGTTCTCCAAATTAATACAAATTTCTAACTACCGCAACATCGAGATATTATACATCGTAAGGCAAAGTTAAGGAGAGTGGCGATGACCTCGGAAACGCGAAAAATATCTCAGAAGATAGAATTTTGGTGGCGGGAAGGACAAATGTTCGTGATGGTTTTCCCAATAGCGATTCTGATTCTCCCTTGACGTGTCTGCTCGGCGCCACTTCCGGCATCGTGACAACCACCGTAAGCCCTAGGAAGCCCTTACAGCCTCCTTTACATCGCATATGCCCTTCTCGCTGTTGATGAAAATCCAATTTGTGAAATTAGACGTTTGCTCGCTTTGAGACAAAGTAAACCGCGTTTCTCACAGGTGTTCGGCAGATGGCGATGATGAGATATAGTGCAACAAAGTGAAATTTTACGCGCGTAAATCTAACAGGATTATAATGTAACAGAAGCACAACAAAGAGGAAACTTGTGATGAAAAAGGAAGAATATATTACCAACGAAACTCTTTTGCTCCATTTTCTTTCGTAGAATTATATTTCACTTGCGAGTATTATAGCAGGTCTGCCTTTGATACAAAAATCATAAAAGGTTTACGTATCTGCACGTATATTTACGCTGTATGAACGACACTCGAGTATTACACGCATGCATTATCGACAAATAGATCCACGTTCGAGATAAGAGTTCCTCTTTGATACTTTCTTATGGTATAAATAACGAGAAATTATCAGGAAGTATGTAATAACATTACAGTGAAACTACTCATACTTCGTTACTTTTACTCGCATGTATAACACCTACAACGATATTCTTTGTTGAATCAATAAATAAAAGCGCTCCCCAGCGTACGTACAAGACTAGATCTTGAAATATAAGAATCGACGTAACAATAAGACTAGAAAAGTTCGAAATGAAAATAATTCGCCGAAACGGCAAAAAGAGAATACCTGACACAAAAATAACGATACGGTAAATCAGCGTCCCGTTTTAATTTTCATCGATCAGTCGTCCAGCAAGCGAGATGTGTCAAGCAGCAACGGCGACAAGGTAACAGAGACGAAACATTATCGAGTTAACGCACGCGAAGTGGTCGCAGGAATGGCTGACGGGTGCGAGAGTGTAATGCACTTACGTCACGCGAATTTCAGACGAAACAACTGGTGGTGTAACGAAAATTTAGCGTCGCAACCGAATGTGCTAAATATAAAATGGATGGCTGTTGACCGAAAGAAAAATGCTCGACGATACGGTGCCGCCGTTTGTTCTCTTACAAGATTGAACGTCCACGGTCGACCCATTTACCAGACCCTCCTCGTTACACGAAGAGACGAAATCACCAGTGCTATTTAATCGTGCGAATTATATCACGCGTATCTCGCGAATTATTACACGACAGTGATAATAAGGCAAATCTAATAAAATTTACTTCTCATTAAAAAGTCGTACCAAAACAATTATTTATTAATTGGTTTATTTATTAATTCTTAAGAAGATACATATAAATAAGAAAAAATGGTAAAATTTGATTAGTATAATAAAAATAATATATGCCTATGATCATTCTAAAATATAAAAAGTGAAATAGTCTTACGTTCATTGGTATATTTTAAGAACACATACATCTTTTAACGATAGTTGCAATGTAACATCATTTTTATATTACACGCAAGGTATGGCAAGTATTCCTGCTCTAAGGCACAATTTGAAATCAACAACATTCAGTTTAACAAATTATAACTTCTATTCGTTTTCCATCATGGAATAACGCGGTGGTGTCTTCCATATTGCACTGGACGTGCGTTGTAATCTACTCCTATCTATATTTTCAAACATTTCAGTTAAATCTGGTGTGCACATTCTTCTATCAAAGAATTTATAGACTGCTTTCTTCGGAATTTATCGTTGCATTGCAAGTTCATTTTCGCGTATGTACGCTAAAATTGATAAAAATTCGAGTACTCCATGCATTATAATGTTTATTAACTCATTAAGTAAAACAACACTTACATTGCGCCTAATGTGGAATTGTACGCCTTGGTCTGGCTTCATCGTCCGATGTGTCGTCGTCAGGTTTACTGTGCAAAACAGAAGTGGACCTTGCTGTTTGGAGCTATATTTTGGATAAAATATCGAATGAATAATAGCTTGTGTTTTTATAACAGAAGAATACTTTGATACTGTTTGTAATGTTACCTGCGATGTCATCATCTGAGTCTCCTTCTTTTGTTTCGCTAATAAGATTTTTTTTGCTTTTTCGACAGATCTTCGTGCCAGTTTTTGAACAATGGCTTTTTCTGAAATTTTTTCTTTTTCAAAGGCCTCGACTCTCCTTCTTACGGGCACATTTTTCTTCATTTCATTTTGAATGTCCTGTTTCGTCATGTTTCTATTAGACATTTCCCTTTCACGGGATGGCTCATCTTCTGCGAATAATTCTTCGAACTCGGTGAGTCCAATCGCTTGATTCAGCTGCTGAACCTCCTCCTGCAGAGTTATTGGCGACCGTGATGCAAATTTAGGTTCATTATTTTTTCCTATACTACTAGCCAAGTTTTTATTAATTACTACCGTTTCGTTTGATTTTATTGGTGATAAAGGTTCTACAATTGCGGTAGCGTCCATCATCTTCTGCGTATAAGTAGAATTGATGTCCATCGTGGAATTCATAAGAGGAGTAAATTTCTCAAGTGCATCCTCGCACATTGAAGGATCTTCAATATCATTTCTTGCTGATGGAATTACTGTATCATCAATAATATTAGAATATTTACCCTTCGTGTTTTCACTCCGTGAAAAAGTTCTCTTTATATTACTATCTCTTGTTGTCATTGAAGACTTTAATGGTTCAATCCTTTCTGGCTGTATTGCATCTTCTTTTGAAATTGTTTCGCTTAAAACATTCTTTTTTGTTTTACTATGTTTTGTAGGACCTTTTGTGTTTTTTTCATCTGAACTACTTCTAGCACTTTCCTTTTTTTTAGGTCGGCCTCCACGTTTCCTCTAAAAATTTAATATTTAACAACGTTATAGTAGTATTTATATACACAATGTACATACAATTGTATAAGCAATTAGATTTTGACGCATTAATTAACCGATATCAAACATTATTGGGTACTACATATAAGGGTTAGTATTGATTAGTAACATAAGATATGGGGTAAGATTAAAAGTATTAAATTTCATCATAATATGACACAAACATTTACATTACTGTCATCATCAAGAGTTAGCCTTCGTAATTTTGTAACAAGTGACATTGACTGCTGCTTTTTAATGTTAATTGCAGCTTTTATTGCAGCCTTTCTTTTTGTTCGGTCAATTGTTGTTTCCAGCACATCCCCAGTTTTTACATCTTTATTTTCTGTTTTATCATGTACTGCTGAATCTGTTACTGTATTATCAGTATTGATAATATCATTTTCTGGGATAGTCTCTTTACGGCGATAACCTTTTTTCTTCAAAACTTTCGGCCTCTTTGTAGTTGAAGGGCCAGGGACTGATTGTGGTATTTCAGCAATTAAACCATCCAGCAATTAAATAATCCAGAGTGTCTTCAAGCTGGTTGTTAATATATTTTTTAACATCCAAGGAATAATTATGTATATTCGATATATCTTTGGTAATCATTTCTTTAATCTCCTTCTTTGATCCAGTATCCATATTTAAAATCTACGAATAAATGATATATATTTAATATATACATTAAACTATACTTTTTAATAATACATACCATAATTTAATATTATGGTTGGAATTATGACGTATATAGCAATTAATACATACACATGTGTTTAGTTCTATTAACTTAGAAGCACATGTAAATTAAAAAAATATATATATATATATATGAAACAATAATAAAATAATGAAGTAACATTGAGAATAGAATCTAGTTTAATTACACATATATACCCTTTTAATAATTCCGTTCTTATAAATTTTATTAAATTTACAGTGAAGCTTACAATTACACTAATGCCAATGAATATTAACGTATGCGTTTATTATTGCACTAAATAAAAATGAAAGTAATGCAATGAAAAATACAATATACCTTAATGGAAATAAAATAAGTAAATAGCGAAGTATTTATTAATATTATTATATAGCATTATATTATATTATTATAATATTTATTAATATTTACTTACGTTTTACGTTTGCACAAAAACTATAAAATTTTAAATATAAAGAGAGATTTATAACAGAGATAAAGCAAGTCACAGAAATTAGTGTCTTTCAATGACAAAAATACGTTAAAGGAAGTGAAACGATAATCTCCGTCTCGCGTCACAAGCGGAACTGTGTCAGTTTTGCTCCTTGAAAGTACACGTAGCGGTACATGAGCTAGAGAACATTTCAAATCATGTTGTTGTTTTTTTTTCTTCGGAATATCAAGATCGTGAGGACATACATAATATATTAATAAATAAACTCCGGGCAAAACAATGTCGCCGTTACGTTACCGTCGAACCGTCGAACAAAGACGAATTTGAATTCTCCGACTCCCCCCCCCCCCCCCCCCCCCCCCGATCTGTTTATACTATACCAGTTTAAACGGACGCAATCGTAAAGAGTTCACGAGAGTTATGGATGAGTATCTACGAGTATCTACCGTCTTTGCGAACATTATCTATAATTATTTATTTAATCATTTGAAAATATACTTGAAGGTTTCAACAACGAGCAATCTTGTCTAATAAATCTCACGATCAACCATCCTCTACACACAAGTCCTCTGAAAACATAACGACTTTTCAGTTCAATTTGAATCGTTGCGTTTGTAACGTCAATTCATATCAGAGACCAGGCCACACACCACGGACAGGATGGCACCCAGATGTCTGCATATCCTTGGAGCGCACCCTCAATAGTCTTAAGTGCCCACCAGGGGGGCCTTGGCATTTTTATAGTTAAGGTCCTTCGGACCAAGCGAGTATTTCCTGTCTTAAATTTCCCTTTATGTTTATTGTCTACCACGTGTTAGCTTAGAAAGTTGGTTTCCTCCACATCTGGTATGTTCCGTTGGCAACTTTCTCGCGAGGGCGGCTAAAACCCTTCCGGGTCCACCAACCGTCCTATTATCCAATCGGAGATGGTGTTTACTGCCCTCACTTCCTTAACCAAAATTGTCATCAACAAATCCGATAGTCCCGTGTCCTTAGACACACCCACCCCTAGCTTTCCTCAGACACAGTATCGTCAGTAAAACTTCACTTATTCTGTATCCTTAGAATAGTCAACATATCTATGTCGGTCTCTACTCTTATAAGTCGCGTAGTTAATGTATTGTTGTAACTAAGTCTTATATAACGTGGTTGGAGTGAATTGTGATTTATGTTAATTCAGTGCGTGTTACATTGTGATTGCTGAATTCATAATAAAGGTTGATTAAAACCAAGTAAATAGTTGTGTTACGACTCAACTATATTTTATTTTCACCGACCAACCCAAAAATTACGTGACACGTTCAACGCCATCAGGGTGTCCTGCATAACGCGGGCATCCGACTAGGTGCTAATACCACATACAAGAACAAGTCGAATATGTGAAATAAAGCTTTTTAGCTTAAGGTCCCGTTTTGAAAAAAATACAGTTTGAACATGTTCGGTTGGCAATTGGCTTAATACACGCGTATGATAAATTTTCAATTTTATTTTTCTCTCAAACAAAGCGTTGTGTGAAAAAATTGTATTCCATATTTTTTGTTATCTACTACTTAATTAAAAATTGATTGTAATAATAATTTATTGACGAATTATTTGAAATATGTTATCATGGTGTATATCCTGTGGAATTGACAAAACATACCTTTATGATTTTGTGAATCGATACGAGTAACAATAAATTTAAATTTGATGAATCAAAAAATTAAATATTTTAATTCTTATTTTATTATTCTAAAACAAAGTAGTCTACAAATATTTTAAACACTTCTACCCTTACGTGTCACACGTTATTAAAGTATACCATTGATACTGATACGTATATACGTTCGTTAAAAATATAAATTGGTACAAATCATTAGAAATACAATTTTCCAACTTGGTATCTTTCTTCGAAGATGGAGAATTCCAAATATTTTATTCCCATTTGTATTACTACGTAATTATAATTATATACTAATATATAATACGCGAGATATTGAACAGAAATAATAGAACCTTTCATTTGCAGTCACACAGCCATGTTATGTTTGTCTGACCAAATATGTATTAATCATGTGCAGAAATTACTGACGTCAAACTAATATTTCTATGCTGTTGTGATTCATTAGGTAATCAATTGCTTAGTCGAATCAGTTTGCCAAAGCCAACCATTGGAATAAGTAATTAGTTTTGTTGATTAAGAGCAAATTTAATTCGTATATTTACTCATTTTTGCACCATGTTACTATTTCTATTCACAATATAAAACTGTTATTCTATCGCATTGTTATTGCTACAATGTGGTTTCGTCATTTCGTTCTGTTCATATTCATTTGAATAGCGAGAATTTTCAGAGATAAATACAGACGTATAAACAATAACACAGATTACAACGATAAAAGTTGAATATCATGGGATTTATGGAAACGAAAGAAATGTTTTTCGCATGCGAAATTATATTATTGCATATATGGTAGCTTTTATGTTATCATAAATATGACTATTCTAGAAATATGAACTCTCTCTTTATTTCTGTCACGACATATGTACAGTGTTTATTTGTGTATTAACTATTCCGATAAATAAAAAGATTTATTACATGATTTTACAAAATTTGTTAAAATTGATTAAGAAGTTACTTTCAAGAAGTAATATTTACATAATTGTAAATTTAACCCTATGTTTAACAAAATTAGGCATTCTTAAGTATTTGTTATTGTAAATTACTATTATGCTTCGCCAAGTGTGATTGGCGATTTCTGGAACACAGCGTCCATCGATGTCTTCAATGAAAGAACATAAGTTTAATAACCTAACTTATCGACGAAATAAATCCCTAGCCCCCGGGTAGCGTGTTAGGAAGCTTCCGTGGTAATTCTTTTAAAAGTAATTAACGAGTGATCTGTTCGCGAATTATTGTATTGTATTATATATTATGTGGCATCATGATATCATAAGGAATACAAGTCACTATGATTTCTTCGTACTATTTCACAGATGGAGTGTGCAAATTTGACTTTACAATGAACAAAGTCAAACGTGACAATGACAAAATTGTATGTGGCAAAACTGGATACCTCAATGTTATACAGTGTGTCAAGAAAGTGTTTGTTGTCATCTTATGTCTTTGGGAGGTAATTCTACACCTTCGGATTTGCGAAGATCTGTTGAAAAAGAGGATCACAAAATTGACCTCGAGCATTCTATTGCACGTATTGCGTGTTTGTGCGCGTATTTATCCATCGATGTATTGCAAAGAACAGTTTGTCCAATAGGGGTTTCACACGCAGCAGTGAGAAAAATAATACTCTCACCCTGAGAGAATTGACCGGCGAGGGCGCGGCAGAGGCCATGGAAGCGCTTCGGTGAGGCGCGCTAGGTCCGTCGCGCCCCCCGGTGGGGTGCAAACTTAGGCGCTGGCAACTCAGCGCCCCGGGGCAGCAAATCAGCCCGGCAGGGGAACCGGACTGTCTGGCACGGCGGCTCCGGCGACGAGGCGCGGTGTGACGTGGCCGCATATCGCTCCATTAGGGGATGTATTGAGCGCGGGGGAGGGGTGTATCCCTCACACCAGTTCCCGGGCCCCTCTAGATCGCTGCCGGGACGGTCATCATGGAGGTTTTAGTCCGTTGGCGTCCACTACCACGCCGCTTTTTCCCAGAAGCGACCTGGTGTCCTCCACGTTAATAAAAAAAAAAAAAAAAAAAAAGTGGGAAAAATAATACGCCAAAAAGGTGTACGTTATAAGGTTCGCCGTGTGCGAAATTATGTCGTTTGACGAATATTCGATGGTTAGCCGCTAAGAAAATTATAACGCAATCCTTGGAAATATCTTGTTTACGGATGAGAGCGATTCTTCCGATAGCAATATTCTCGATCGTCAGACTGCCAAGATTTAGGCTTGTGAAAGTTCTGACATTATGATACAATGATACAGAGATTCAAGCAGGCTCGAGCAAGTTTGATTTATTCCACAGCTCGCTTTAGCGTGTAGATAAAATCAATTTGAAAATGGAATAGATATCATATGTTCGCGAGCAGCCAGAAAACAACACTGACGTTATTTCGTATCGCATCTGACTTTAAAAACGAACATAAAATGAAAATAAACGGTTTTTCATACAAAAATGCATACTTGTTACGATGCATCGTGAGTAGCAGAGTAACGCATATGTTCGTGTATTACAGCATGAACGTATTAATGAATAAATAATATATATGTCGGGTTTACATTAGAATTAGGGTTAGGGGCGTGAAACGAATCTTCGTTTGGGTTACACGTTGTCGTTATGCAATAGAGAAGACATTGACTAGTGCAAATACGATTATTATAGAACCGGACAAGTAACCGCGGTAGTTAGGTGCTCGAGATACTAATGACAATGATCCTAGGTTCAATAACGAATCCGCGGTCAACGGGATGACAACAGAACGTACTCACAAAGTCTAAGTCTGAGAGAATAATCACTGATCGCGAAGGCGTTACTCTTGGATCGATGAGATCGCGGGCGAGAATGCCTTTTCCGTCCCGATGATGCCACACAGGAAAACTATAACGGGGTGTGTCTAAGGATACGAGATCATCGGATTCGTCGAGAAAAGCCTTCGTTCAGAAAGTGTTGCTGCTAATTGGTTAATCTCCATATCGGTGGTTAGAAAAGGATGCTAGCCGCCCTCGAGGGAAAGTTGCTAGTGGGAGACGCCGCTCGTTGAAAAATATGTCTCCCCTATCTTCCCGTAGTTGGGACAAAGACTGTTTGTCTGTTTGAAGGACTTTAGTTAACTAAACCTTAAGATTTATAACGGGCCCTCGGGCTAGCCGAACATGTACTGCGGAGACGCATCGACATCTGGCAATCATCTTACTCGAAGAATAGGGTCTGCACGTGGCGAGCCACGGGACAGAAACCGTTGGAATGTTTACTGTCGCGTGTCGCCACAAATATTTCTTTTAAGGAGAGCTATAGAATTACTTCATACCTTTGTTAGGCAAAGCGTTCATCCCGTGACCGCGGCTACGTTCGGCGACTGACTGTCGCCTCGAGCCCAAGCTCATTATCACAATTCTCGAACAATTACAATCGGGTTGAATAACTACAATTGTTCAATTACAGCTATAGTAGACTCTAGGTTACAATGTTGCGGGGTTATCCAAAATTCCAAAGGCTCCGGTGTTCTTTCATCTCCGACATATATATATATTAAATTAAAATTTTTAATATTTTTATAATTTAATAATAATAATAATTACTATATTTATATAAGTATTATAAATAAAATATTTATAATAATATTATTAATATCTTTTTATTAGAATTATATAATTTATATATAACTATAAAATATAATTTAAAAATTTTTAATATTTTTATAATTTAATAATTATATTTATTTAAATATTATAAATAAAATATTTATAGTAATATTATTAATATTTTTTTTATTAATATTAAAAATACAATCTTAAAATTTGTAATATTTTTAATTTTATAATATCATTAATATTTTTTATTTATATTAGTATATAATTAAAATTTTTGATATTTTATAATTTAATATATATATATCATAAATAAAAAATTTTTAAATTATATATTATACAATTTATATTATAGTAATTTCCATTTTTTCAAAATAAAAAAAATTGTATATTAAACAATTTAAAAATAAAGGGTAGAATATTTAAGTATTAATATTTTATAATTTAATTTTATAGATAATTAAATATTTATAGTAATATTATTATTTTTTATTAATATTTTAAAATATTATATATATATGTGTATATATATATATGTATGTGTATACATATATATATATATATATATATATGTCGGGTTAACATTAGAATTTAAAGCGTGTAACGATTCTTCGTTTGAATTAGCCATCGTTTTATGAAACAGAGATTATATTTACGCGAATATACAAGATTTTACAAAATATTATGAATATTGAGTTTAATGAATGATAAGATTAACAAATGATAAGTTTAACTAATGATTCCAAACGAATCCACGGTCAATGGGATAACTCTTTACTATGCGTAGAATAATTTAAACACAAAAAAAAAAAATACGATTGCTGAGGCACTCGGTAAATTGCTCGATGTATCACTTTCCAAGGCGATCACACGAATGAATATCTGATGAAAATCTTTTTCGCTATACGACTGCATTTGTTTGTTATATGCTCGCTGGAAACATCGAGAAGGTTCCAATCGTTGTTGCTAGGCAATTTCTGTCAAAAGTTTGTTGTATACTCTTTGGAAACATCGAGAAAGATTCAAACGCCGTTACTAGGCAGTTTCTGTCTGGAGATTGATTCCTAATACAACGTGTGTCCCATTATATCGACATCTCTAAAGTACAATTCTATGTGATTTCTAGGGAGAACAATACAACCGATCCACACCTTCGTCAGGCAAAACGTTTATCCCGTGACCGCGGCTACGCTCGGCGACCAGCTGCCACCTCGAACCCACCCTCGCCATCACATATATCGAACAATTACAAATGACAACAATTGCTTAATTACAGCTATGACAAAATCCAGGCTAAAGCACCAGAAGACTCTCGCAAAATTGCAAAGGGAAGGCTCCGGTTTTCCTTTCATCTCCGACACGTTCTTTTGTGATCCCGTTGGCCGCGGATTCGTTATCGGGCCTGAGGCCATCGTCACTAGTGCCAATTGTCGTGATCAATTGTCAAGACTGTAATAACTCTATTATTGTAATAAACTACACCTGCGTGTACCCTATCAATGGCTAATTCCCGTGAAGATTCATTTGACGCCCACAACCCTACTCCCAGTGCTAATCCGACATACATATTAATATTTTTAAATATTTTTTTTTTAATATTCAAAAATTTTTTAAATTTCCCTAATATTTTCAATATTATGCTTTAAATGTATAAGCTATTTAAATTAAACAAGTTCATCTTTCTCTTTATTTAATTTAAATATAAATTAGTAATAATAATTAAATAATTAATTATAAATATATTTATAATCAAATTATTATTAATATTAATAAATAAATATATATTAATAATAAATAAGAAATTTTTAATCTAAAATGTATTTCTAATAAATCACAAACATATCCTATAATCTTTCCTGTAAATGTTTCAACTAAACATTTTTCAAAATAAAATTCATAATAAATTATTTTTTGTTAAATAACTCATTATAAACTTATAAAAAAATTCTATTATAAAAAATCTTTTGATAAATATTAATTTTTTTCAAATAAATATTTAATATTAATACTAAAAATATTAATCCTAATAATATTATCTTAAATACAAGATATTTATAACTATAAATTAAATTAATATTTAATTGATAAAAGAAAAAATTAAAAATAAATTTTCTTAAAATTAATATAATTATTAAAATTACTGATATAATTCCAGCTATAATACAATCTTCATTTAAATAAATTAAATTTATTATATAATTATTTCCCATTATTATAAATATTGTACGAAAAGAATATGATACTGTAAAAATTGTTCCAAAAATTAAATTTATTGTACTAAAAATTCTTTTCATATTTAAAAAATAATATTCAACAATTAAATCTTTAGAATAAAATCCTACTAAAAACGGAAATCCACATAATATTAATAATGAAAATATTATTAATAATCCTTTTATTGGATATAAATAAAATATACCAGAATAAAAACAAAAATTCTGAATACCATTTATATAATGAATAAATCTTCCAACACACATAAATATTATAGATTTAAAAAATGCATGAATAAATAAATGTAAAAATGTTAAATCTGTTATTCCTAAAGAATAAATTCTTATTATAAGACCTAATTGACTTCATGTTGATAAAGCAATAATCTTTTTAAAATCTATTTCAAAATTAGCTATAACTCCTGAAACTAATATTGTTATTCTTGAAATTATTAAAATAAATCTTTTATATTTAAAATCAATTATTATCTCATAATTGATTAATAAATAAATTCCAGCAGTAACTAAAGTTGATGAATGAACTAATGAAGACACAGAAGTAGGAGTAATTATTGCAGCTGGTAATCACATCATAAATATTAATTGTGCACTTTTTGTAAATACTATTAAAAAGAACATTAATAAAATTAATAAATCTATTTTATATAAAATTAAATTTCATGTACCAAAAATTACTAAAAAAGAAATAATTATTAATAAACTAGAATCACCTAAACGATTTAAAATTACTATAATTATTCCTGAATTAAATGATAAAAATTTTTGATAATAAATAATTAAACAATAAGAAATTAAACCCAGACCATCTCATCCTAATAATAAAGTTAATATATTAGGTCTCAAAATTTAAAAAATTATTGATATTAAAAACATTAATATTAAATAATAAAAACGATTAATTAAATATTTATTATTTAAATTTATATATCTGATTCTATATAATTAAATAAAAGAACTAATTAATATTACTAAAAATACAAATATTAATAATTTAAATCTAATCATAAAAATTGTTAGGGAAGTGATACATTTACACTGTACATGAGAGTGTGTGTGTAAGGGTCAGAGGGCGTCCAGGTCTTAGTTGAGACAAAAGACAGCCGTTAAAAGATTCTGGATAGTCAGTTGGCGACAAGCGTGCGTGCAAGACGTTCTTCAGAGTGTAATATAGATGTATAGCTGTTGTGTGTGAAATATAGTCAATTATTTGTATTACCAAATCCTCGAATTTCCTTAATAGATTCGTATTTCAATTATGATCGTTATTACAAAATTTATTAGAAACTGACAAAGTAACGATACAGAATGTTATAACAGAACAGAATAGAATGTCGAGTACTGACTTGGGAGGTTTTTTTATATCAAGGGGTTGGCTCCTGTGGAGGGGTTATCGTTGGATACCGGTCACATAGGGACCCTGTTACTGCTTAGTTACTGTTTCGATGGCTAAGGTATGTGAGATATGATTATTCTATTGCTGCATTCCCGGGGCCACTGTGACACTAGAGACGTTGTCTGTGTTTTATGAATTGGAGACATTATTTTGAGAATGGTCCCTGTGGTTATTTGGATTATTTTGATTTCCTTGTACTGTTTGGGAGTAGTATAGGAGATTGAAGTAGTAGTGAATTTCGGAAGACTGAGTATTTGATTGGTTGTCTCTTTGGCTTTAAGCTTGGGATACTTATTTATATATAAGGTTTTGTAGGCTGAGCGGCCTTTGTAGTTAGCAGAATGGTCACCTTGACAGTGGATGCACTTCGTTGGGGTTTCCGGTGATTTAGTGCACTGGTCAGTGGGGTGTGTAGCTGCACATTTAACACAGCGGATTTATATGCAATCGCTTTCTCTGCAATGTTTGTATTTTTCAAAGCTTTTGTTCATGCAATAGCTCTAGTGTTTTGTTCTCGTGTTTTCGTTCTAGTTATCCTAGTTGAACAAGTTTTGAAGTGTCCGTGCCTGCCTGTTCAAATGGATCGAATAGAGCATTCTCTCTTCCTCCGAAGATGGTTGTATTTCATCTTCACTCAATATGTTGCGTCATGCAACACTCTACCTGGACCCGGCCATACACCGCGGGCCAGACAGGCTCCAGATGTCCGCTCATTCTTACGGCGTACCCTCAATAACCTTAAGCACCCGTCATAAATCCCACTAATTTGCTTGCTAAGGTCCTTCAGACCCAACAAACATCTGTTTTCTGAATCATTTCTAAAGATTATTGTCTACCACGGCTTGACAAGGGAAAGTTGGGTTTTCCCACGTACGATGCTTCCTAATAACAACTTTCTATCGAGAGCAGCTAAGACCCTTCCTAGTCCAGCAACCTTCGTTTAATCAATTAACAACAAATCCGATGGTCCCGTGCGTTAGACACACGCATCCTTAGCTTTCCTCCGCTACAGCATCGTCACCGAACATCACTGATTCTTCAACCTTCAAACATACAACATCCTTCGACCGGGTCTACACCCGAAGATCAGTCAGTCACTTATCTTATACATACGCACCAGCGTAACTATCTTCTTCACAAAGTTGTTGGAATAAACTGTCATTCACACCTTGTTACATCAGTGTCATATTCAATTAACCACCTCTATTATCCTAATCGAAATAGGGGATCGATCATTTCGTGGCGTCGATTATCTAATCGTGACGGGAATTTACGACTCCCGTTGGCGTGCTTCCTCGCGATCGCGTCTCTCCGCGATCGAAACACAATGTCATAGATCTGTTTTGCCGCTTTTTAATTTCCTGTTTCTGAATATTTGCTTGAAACTTTTTCACTTCAGGGAATGACTCATCTTCTTCTTTTAGCTGATGCATCTTCGTGTTTTCACTCTGTGAAAAAGTTCTCTTTCTATTACTATTTCTTGTTGTCATTGAACACTTTTCTGGCTGTATTGCATCTTCTCTTATAGTGAATGTGTCTGTGAAGTACCCGCGATCTTCCTTGAAATTGTTTCGCTTAAAACACTTTTCTCATTCACTATGTTTTGTAGGGCTTTGTGTTATTTCTTCTTCTGAGCTACTTCTAGCACTTTTCCTTTTTTTTAGATCGGTTTTCACGTTTCCTCTAAAAATGTAGGATATATTTAATTACGTTATAATAGAATTTATATGCACAATGTACATACATTAAACGATTAGATTTCAACATATTAATTAACCGATATCTTTTAGGTATCATTATTAGATACTATATATAAAGGTTAGTATTGATCAGTAACATGAGATTTGGGGTAAGATTAAAGATTTTAAATTTCATCATAATATGATACAAACATTTACATTACTGTCATCGTCACGAATTAATGGCCTTCGTAATTTTTCAACAAGTGACATTGACTGTTGTTTTTTAATATTAATTGCAGCTTTCCTTCAACCCTCTCTTTTTGCTCGGCTCTTCAAAACTTTCGGCGTAGTTAAAGTTGAAGGGCCAGGTTGTGGTGTTTGAGCAAAGTATCTCCAAAATGGTCGTTGACAGATTTTTTAACACCCAAGCAACGTATATTCAATATATCTTTGGTAATTAGTGCTTTCATCCGATTCTTTGATGTAGTACCGATATTCCTACAACCGATAAATCTACAAATAAATTCTTTATAAGTGTAGTATCGTGGAAAGAAGGGCCTGTGGTGGCACTCGATAGTTAAATAGCACCACTCGACACTAACTAGTGTCGGACGACGAAGTGGTTAGCGCCTTAGGTTACGAACGTAGGAGTCCGATTTTTCTTCCACGGTACAAAAAATGAGGAAAAGGGCGGCCGTACCCAACAGCGACCTCTACAGCGCTGAGCACAGCTCAACGATACTACATAAGTATTTAATATATACATTAAACTATACTTTTTAATAATACATACCATAATTTAATATTGTGGTTGAAATTATGACATATGTAACAATTAATACAAACACTTAACTTAGAAGCATATGTAAATTATTTTTCAAAAAAAATATTTATATGAAACAATAATAAAATAATGAAGTAACGTTGAGAATAGAATCTAGTTTAATTACACATATATACCCTTTTAATAATTCCGTTCTTATAAATTTTATTAAATTTACAGTGAAGCTTACAATTACACTAATGCCAATGAATATTATCGTATGCGTTTATTATTACACTAAATAAAAATGAAAGTAATGCAATGAAAAATACAATATACCTTAATGGAAATAAAATAAGTAAATAGCGAAGTATTTATTAATATTATTATATAGCATTATATTATATTATTATAATATTTATTAATATTTACTTACGTTTTACGTTTGCACAAAAACTATAAAATTTTAAATATAAAGAGAGATTTATAACAGAGATAAAGCAAGTCACAGAAATTAGTGTCTTTCAATGGCAAAAATGCGTTAAAGGAAGTGAAACGATAATCTCCGTCTCGCGTCACAAGCGGAACTGTGTCAGTTTTGCTCCTTGAAAGTACACGTAGCGGTACATGAGCTAGAGGACAATTCAAATTATGTTGTTTTTTTGCCTCGGAGTATCAATATCGTTAGGACATACATAATGTAGTAATAAATAAACTCCGGACAAAACTATGTTGCCTCTACGTGCAACTGTCGAACGAAGACGAATTTGAATTTTCCGATTCTCCTCCGACCAATTTATAGTGTACCAGTTTAAACGGACGCAATCGTAAAGAGTTATCGATCATGTAGTGGATCGTGTGAGGATCAATAATTTAGAGAATACGAGAAATTGCTGCTGCAACGCCTCAAATATATTTAGAATAAATAAAATAAATACGAATAAATATAAATACCGTCGAGAGACGCTCGTACAAATGTATTCGCGAAGCTAGGGTATGGTCGCTTGCGAAAAACTCGATAACTATAACTCGGATGACTCGGATAATAACTCGTAGATATTGATCGATAATTCGTAGGTACTCGGTATATACAAACTCGCGATCACGTCCGTTTATTTATACTGGGGGGGGGGGGAGAGGTCGGAAAATTTGAATTCATCTTAGATCGACGATTGCCCATAACGGTGACTTTGTTTTGTCCGGAGTTTACCTATCGATATGTTTCGTGCGTCAAGGCGATGTCCGTGTTCCGAGGCACAACAACATGAGTCGCTCTCGATCCGCCACGTCCTATGACTCTACCGACTATCTACCGAGTATTGATCAGTTACTAACGAGTTATGAGCGAGCGGTTATACACTGTCTTAGCGAATCCGTTAATACGAGCGTCTTTGCGAACATTATCTGTTCTTATTTATTTAATCATTTTAAAATATACTTGACGGTTTCTACAACGGGCAATCTCGTCTAATAAATCTCACGATTAACCATCCTCTACACACAAGTCCCTTAATACATAACGACTTTTCAGTTCAATTGGGATCATTGCGTTTAACGCCATCTATTCGCCCGGGCGCGCCATTTTTCTCTAGAATATAAATTGTACCGCATGCTTGAATATGTAGCGCATGCTTGAAATAGCCAGCCATGTTGATATGGAAGAGGAGGCGAAAGTGGAGCATATTGTAGAAGGAATAGTAGATGAAGAAAACAATAAGTCTACTACATCCATTAAAGAATTGAAGAAGAGATTAATCATGTACGAGGAACAGAATTATCGCAGAGCAAAATTGATTGTGAAGCTAGCCAAAATTGAAAGGAGCAGGATGCCCAGTCAATCTGGAGATATGAAGAAGACGAGATGTTACAATTGCGGGTACGAAGAATATGAGTGTGCAGAGTGCCCGAATAGGTCGAGAGGACCCAAGTGCTTTAAGTGTAGAGAGTACGGACACATCGTATCGAAATGCGACAATACCGATACCGGTAGCGAACTAACTTTAATGAGAGCGAATCAGTATGTGAAAATTGGTATCGGGTCCGGAAGAAATTGTACACTCGAAGAATTTTCGACGAATATTGTGATAGATGATGAGTCGTACGTTGTAACGATACATGTAGTTTCAGATACCTTGATGCAACACTCGTTCATAATTGGCACATACTTCCTGAATACCGTCGAATTAAACATAAAGGACGGAAATGCTTCTATTCGTAAAGTAGAGAAAAAAGATTGTAATAGACACCCGGAGTAGTAGCTCCTTTCCGTTTTCAGCTGGTATGTGTGGTACACAGTGTTTTTTCTTTTAATTCTTTTATCACTTTCCTATAATTTTCTGGGGTGTTTATTTGAATTTTTACTTGTTCTAATTTTGTTTGTTTTATTGTGTAGTTTTCCTTCCCAACTATATCGTTTAGTCGATCAATAAGCGGGTCTATTATCTGGGCGTCGACAAATATTGGTGGTGGTTTTGTAGTTTGCGTTGATTTAGTTGTGTTTTTGGTTGTTGGGTCGTCTATTTCTTCCGTAAGTGAGCTGAAGGAGTTTCTTAATGGTAATTCTTGCAGCCATCGCTGCTTTTCTGTATCTGAATTTCCTGTTATTTTTCGTTTCTTGTTATAACTTGCCACCTTCCAGCTTTCATCCTGTTGGGTTAATTCGTTATTGGTAATATTCTCTTCATTGCTTGGTATTGTTTCCATGTCAACTTCGTTTGTAGCTGAGCATTCCTGTTCTTCGTTTATTGGTTGGCTTGGTTTTGATATGTTTGTTGTTTTATTTATGTAGTATTGTTCGTCTTTGTTAATTATTTTTATCGGTGGGATGTGCTTTTTCATTTTAGTTTTGCTTGTAGTCTTCTTAGTAGAAGACACGAGTTTCCACCATTTAGCTATGGGCGTTGCCGTTCGTAACTTTCTCTTCCCCACTTGCCGCACTTTTTCTAAAGCACTGTTTTACACGTCCGTTTGGCTCGGTTGCTCTGGCAGAACTCGATTTACAACATTGAGAACATTTATAACGAAAATTCTTTCTCGCATGAAGCTTCTGTATTAATACAAAAGGCACGAATTAAGATATATGATTGTTCACAAGTATTAGAGCACTTGCTGATCTTATAGATTTTATAGAAAATGTGATACATGATTGACCAAGATTATTAAGAAAATGAAGTTTACATCCGTATGAGATTAACGATCCGAAATACACACTTTGTGAAAATTCGTGACAGTTGGAGGAAAAGTAATGAATTAACGATTATGTGACAGCAATTAAAATCCGTCGATCTAAGGTCTTTATTAAATTAAATAGTTCAAAATCGTTTACATATTAGGTGATCCCATAAGTTTTTGTGTATATATTTATACACTTTTGTGTATATATTTCATGTGTCGATTTCTAAACATACGGCGATACGGGACCAATGCACTTGAGCTTAGCTGATCGAGAACAGGCTAGAGTAGATCTTCGTGGGCATAAGATCGTAATATAGTGAACACAGTGACTTCTAACAGTAAAAAATCACGAGTGAAATGCGTATCCATTTTCGACATCTCATGTTATATGAATTTCGGAAAGAAAGTTCGGTAACAATTGCCAGGAAAAACATATATGCTGTTTACGGAGAAAATACGCTTTCATCTCGCACCTGTAGGAAGTGGCTCCAACGTTTTAGAGCTGGGAATTTCTGTTTAGAAGAGGAGGTACGCTCCGGGCGTCCTCCTCAGACAGACGGAGATAAAATTCGGGATCTTGTTGAAAAATCACCAAGTTTGACAGTTCAAAAGATGTCAAATGTCCTGAAAATACCTAAGACAACGATTCATAGGTGTTTAAAAAAAATGGGGATGGTGTCAAAGTTGAACGTTTGGGTGCCCCATGAACTTACGGAACGGAACCGTCTTGAACGAACGACAGCGTGCATGTCATTAATTGCACGTAATAAACGTGAACCATTCCTTAAACGCCCCTGGTAACTGGTGATGAAAAGTGGATACTTTTCGAAAACCCTGAACGGAAACGTAGCTGATCCCAACGAAATCAGCCACCTGAACGCTGTGCAAAACCAGGGTTACATCCACGTAAAGTTCTTTTGTGTGTATGGTGGGATTATAAAGGAATACTCTATTTTGAACTTTTATCTAGTGGTGATACCATTAATTCAGACAAATATTGCGCTCAGTTGGAAAAATTAAGGGAAGCACTACCTGAAAAACGGCCAGGTTTAGTGAATAGGAACAACGTTATCTTCCATCACGACAATGCTAAACCGCATGTCGCGAAAAGCGTTACAAAAAAATTGTCTGAATCTAATTGAAAAATTTTACCACATCCCCCATATTCCCCAGACATTGCCTCATCTGATTACCACCTGTTCAGAGCATTACAACACTTTTTAGTAGCTAAAAAATTTGAAAATATTGACACTCTCAAAAATAGCATAGAAAATTATTTTAAAGAAAAACAAGAGAACTTTTATTGAGACGGAACCTACCAGAAAAATGGGAAGAAGTTGTACAACGAGAGGGGGATTACATTTTTTCATGAAACTGAAAGGTATGTAAACGATCTTAACATATATAACCTCTCGAAAAACGGCACGAACTTATGGGATGACCTAATAATTAAACAGCTATAAATATATCAAAAGATTATAATAAAAGAATGTAATAGAATATCTAATGTCCGTACTTGTAAATACAACGAAAAACGTAACGTGTAGATTGCAGATGTTTATGAATGTAAAATTTGCGAAAAGCATATGAAAGTTATACACATAAAATATACAAATATTGATATATGCACGAAAACTATGCGTATATGCACAAAGATATGTACAATTTATGAGTAATATGTCTAATATTGATTTATTAACGTTATGTGAATTGATACAAAAGGATATTTAACAATTTAGTTTTAAATAAAAATCTATTTATGACGACGCGCCAAAATTCGCTTTACGATAAATTACGATAAATTATAAATTGCTTTTCCGTATCTGCAGCACTCGAATTGTACAAGTAATGTGTGCGTTTGAGGGCCCGACCTTTTGGTCGACCGCGCCATACCTGCAGTAAAAACGCATACTGGCTTCGCATTTAGATGTTCGCGTTCGACTTGGGAATGGCGCGCATAGATGGTCGGCGCGCGACTTGCCCTCTCCTTGCGGATCATTGGACAAGTTAAACCTACCCTTTCGGGCGGCAGCTCGCTTAGCTGGCGCCACGCGATACCTGCCACCATATAGCTCGGTCCCAGCAGGTTGGCTCTCCAGCCGATTATTCCTGCTCGGCAACCATTTTGTAGGCTTACCGCTTGCACCGACGGTCACAGGTTTCCTCTCCAGCTCGCACGCTTCGTGCTTTTTTCTGCGCCCCGGTTCTTCGTTACTGTTGTTTTCTTGGTTCTATCTTGTTTATTGTTCTATCTTCGATCCAGTGTTCTGTTTGTTGTATCCGTTTATTTCTTCGTTGCGATTCTTTGTTTGGTTGTTGTTGTTGTCTCTATAAACTTGAAATATAAATGCAATTTCCTTTTAAATACAGTAACGAGGTTTATTCAATTTCGATAACATTGTATTAGTAAGATATCGAAGCTAGCAACTTTTCGTTGAAGTTTATTTTATATTTCTTAAATTATTCGGGTAAAGATAACTCCACACTGACGGCCTATTGTCCACAGACAGATGTCGTAGTAATCGGCGGACAATGTCTGTCAGTGAAACTTAAGGCGCGTACGGGCAGACTATAGGCGTCTGTAGACATTGCCTGCCGACAACACATGCCAAAACATGTATATAAACTGCCTGCAAGCAACGTCGCTTGTCCACTAGATGTTTGCCGGGTATCACTGCGTATCGATGAGTCGAAGATGCCTTGGAGATGCAACACACGAATCGTTTAAATCTACCTGTAATCCAATCAAGCTAGCCTAAAAAAAAGACAAATTCAACATTGAATTGTATCGGACATTTTGCTACAACGCTCAACTGATAGAAATCATGCTCAGGAACAAATATATGTCTTTGCTAACTTTCTAAATATATGTAGACGACGTTTTAAATTGCTAGTAGTTGAAACAAACAATATGATATATTTTTGAGTGATCTATAAGGATTTACAGGCCCACTGGGAAATCTTATTAGTGTTCTCTTGCACTATGTATTAAAGCGCATCAACACCGATAGAAGCACTGTACACGCGATATCGTCGCAGTGTCTCCTGAAAATCGGCGATAAGTCGCTCGAAACTTTACTGGAAACATTTCTCCATGTTCTACTGACAATCACATAGCATGTGTCATTGCTGGAATTTGATAAATTTGGTTGAGAACACGAAAGAATTTTCCGTTTACAGTAAAGCAAGGGACTATCGAGTTGGAACAATTCGTGTTTGAAAATAGCGTTCTATGCTAAAATAGCGATGGAAATTATACTACATGTAAAAGTGAGTCATAAAAACAAATACAATTTTCATATTTTCTATCTTTTTTACCTTTATCGCAAGTTTGATTTCTATACATATAACTGTTTTCAATTTAAGGAGGAACTTATTTTCTTAAGGGCTTTTCATACAAATTTGAAAAATAACTGTTGTTTTTGATCCCTTATCTCTATCTTTATCCTTCTATTTTTGTGAGACTGTATCGGTTATTTATTCTTAATATTTACAATCCGAAGTCTAATTTATGTGCCGTATTAATTTTCTGTGAATAATTTAGAGGTATGTAAAATCTTGCTATATATATATATACTGTTTGGTACCTATAAGAAGTGCGTTCGATCTAATGTGGAAAATTCTTAATTTTAATAAAATAGTTTCAAATTGCTAAGGCTGGGGCAAACTAAGAAGTTTCTGGAATATACAGGGTAGTAAGTCGCTTCGCAGATATGTGTACATCGGGACAATATGTTACATATGTAATCCCTTACACAGTTTCATATTATCTTGTAAAATAATCATTCTTCTTTTAATATCAGTTGGTTTTTGTATTTTTATTTCATTTATCTCATAGATTATAATTCCTTTAGGAAATTTTTGCAAAAATTTTCGCTGGAAATTTTCAGAAAACCTTATTCCTGAACAAAATTTGTTTTGTACTACGAACTGTCGCATTTAAAAAAGAAAAATTCTATTTATGTAATTTTGTTATTAAGCTTGTTCATATCTAACTTCAAATTATCTGTAGCTTGTTTATAATTAATTAAGTTTGAAATGTTTGTTTGTTAGTTATTACAAAAGGGTCATAGCTAAGTTTTTGAGTTGTGCTCAGGTTATTATAACTTCAGTTATTATGCTCTGAGCGTCATGTTGTTTCTTAATAAAATTCTTTAGTCTCAATAATCAATTTTCTCTGTTCATAAAGATGGTGGTTGTTTATTTTAAGAATTTTGTTCTTAATTCCAAATATTGCGGACATTCTTTTATTATGCATTAGTGGGTATCCAATCTTCTTGGATAGGACGTATTGCATATTCCATTTTTATTTGTTTTATATTTAATCCTGTTTCCTAGACTCACTGCACAATCACGTTTGTCTCTCTGCTAATCTAACTTGTACTATTATTCTTTTAGTTATTAACAATAATTTCATATCTAAGCAACTCACTTCAATTATGTTTTCTGAGACGTTAGTATATTTATATACTTCACCGTTGATAATCCTGTAGATTATTCTATTACATGATACTTATTATGTAGTAGGACATTTTCATTATGTACTATCAATAGGAGCAGTTTTTGCTATTATTACTCGATTTATTCATTGATACCCAATAATTACAGATCTAATATTAAATAAAAAATGATTAAAAATTCAATTTATTATAATATTTATTGGTGTAAATATAACTTTTTTCCCTCAACATTTTTTAGGCTTAATATCTATACCACGACGATATTCAGATTATCCTGATTCTTATTATTGTTGAAATTTAATTTCATCAATTGGAGCAATAATTTCAATAAATAGAATATTATTTTTCATTTTTATTATTTTTGAAAGATTAATTTCAAAACGATTAGTTATATTTAAATTTCATCAATCTTCTTTAGAATGATTAAACAATTATCCTCCCTTAGATCATTCACTAATTGAAATTCCTTTAATTATAAATAATAAAATTAAAAATATTTTTAATAATTAAAATTTAAAAATTTATTAATAAATAATATATATATATATATATATATATATATATATATATATATATATATATATATAATTATTAATATGGCAGATTAGTGCTTTGAATGTAAAATTCAATTATAAAGATTTTTATCTTTTATTAATAAATTAATTTAATAAAATTATATAATGAATTTCAAATTCAAATAAATTTTAATTATTAAAAATTTCTACATGAAATATATTTACATTTCAAGATTCAAATTCTTTTTATTCTGATAATTTAATTTCCTTTCATAATTTAACTATAATAATAATAATTATTATTATTTCTTTAACAACATTTTTTATTATAGATTTTATATATAATAATTATTTAAATCTAACTCTTTTAAAAAATCATACAATTGAAATTATTTGAACTTTATCTCCTATAATTATTTTAATAATTATTTGTTTTCCATCTTTAAAAATTTTATATTATATCGATGAAATTGTAAATCCTCATTTTTCTATTAAAGCTATTGGCCATCAATGATATTGATCTTATGAATATCCAGAATTTAATAATTATGAATTTGATTCATATATATTAAATTATGAACTAATAAATCAATTTCGATTATTAGAAACTGATAATCGATTAATTATTCCATTTAAAATTTCTATACGAATAATTATTTCTTCATTAGATGTTATTCATTCATGAACTATTCCATCATTAGGAATTAAAGTAGATGCTATTCCTGGTCGAATTAATCAATTAAATTTATTTTGTATTCGTCCAGGAATTTATTTTGGACAATGCTCTGAAATTTGTGGAATAAATCATAGATTTATACCTATTATATTAGAAAGAACTTCTTATGAATTATTTATAAATTGAATTAAAAATAAAATTTGAAAAATTAGTTAATTTAAATAACATTAGATTGTCATTCTAAAATTAATATTTTATTATTATTTTTCTATCATTAGATGTCTGAAATAAAGAATTGATCTTTTAAATCAATTATAGTAATTAAAATTTACTTCTAATGAATACCACAAATAATACCTATTAATTGATTAGTTATCTTTATAATATGTTTAATATGTTTATTTACTATTATAATTTTAATAAATTCATTTTTATTATATATTATCATAAAAAATATTTATAATATAAGTAATAATAATAATAATAATAATAATAATAAAAATAATTTAATTAAAAAATGAAAATGATTATGATAAACAATTTATTTGAAATATTTGATCCTTCAATTAATAATTATATTCAATTAAATTGAATTTTTATAATTTTACCAATTATTTTATTTCCAAATTCATATTGATTAATTCCTTCACGAATTTTAATAATTTTTAAATTATTTATTGAATATTTATTTAATGAATTTAAAATAATTATAACTAATAAATATTCAATACATATTTTTTCATTCTTAAGAATTATAATTTATATTATAATATTAAATTTATTTAGATTAATTCCTTATATCTTTACATCAACAAGACATTTAATATTTAATCTATCAATAGCATTATCTTTATGATTAAGATTTTTAATTTACTCAATTATTAATTTTCCTATAAAAACTTTAAGACATTTAGTACCATTAAATTCTCCAAAATTTTTAATAAATTTTATAGTAATTATTGAACTTATTAGACTTTTTATTCGCCCTTGAACATTATCAATTCGTCTTTCAGCAAATTTAATTTCAGGACATCTTATTCTTATTTTACTAAGAAATTTTATAATAAACTTCATTATTTTATCACCATTAACTTTAATAATTCAAAATATATTATTAATTCTAGAAATTTCAATAGCTTTAATTCAAGCTTATGTATTCTCAATTTTATTAACATTATATTTTTCTGAATCAAATTAATGAAAAAAAACTTTCCTTTTCATATTGTTACTATTAGACCATGACCAATTATTGTCTCTTTTAATACTATAAATATATTATTAAGAACAATTCCGACATATGTTGTGTCCGACACAACAATATGATTCCGAGATATTATTCGAGAAAGAACATTTCAAGGAATACATTCTTTTTATATTTTATCAATAATAAAATTTAGAATAATTATATTTATTATTTCTGAACTATTTTTTTTTATTTCATTTTTTTGAACATTCTTCCATAATTCAATTTCTCCTTCAATTGAAATTAATTTAATATGACCACCTAAAATAATTAAATTTTTTAATCCATTTGAAATCCCTTTATTAAACTCAATTATTTTAATTATATCAGGATTTTCAGTAACATTAAGACATTATAATATATTAAATAACAAATTTAAATCAAGAATATCAATATTAATATCAACAATTTTTTTAGGATTTTATTTTAATTTTATACAAATTTTTGAATATTATAATTCATTCTTCTGTATTAATGATAGAATTTTTGGATCTATTTTTTTTTTTTATCCACTGGTTTTCATGGTATTCATGTCTTAATTGGAACATTATTTTTACTATATTCTTTAATTCGAATAATAAAAAATCATTTTTCAACAATTCATCATATTAATTTTGAATTCGCTATTTGATATTGACATTTTGTTGATGTAATTTGATTATTCATTTACATATTTTATTATATCATTATAAATTAAATTAAATTTTAAATATATAGTATAATTAAATTACATTTAATTTCCAATTAAAAAATTTAATATTAAATTAATATATTTAATTAATATAATTTATTATTTATTAATTTTTATAATTTTAATAATTATTTTTTTATTAAATAAATTTTTATCAATATATAAAAAATTTAACATAGAAAAAAACTTACCTTATGAATGTGGATTTAATCCAATCACAAAAATAAATATTCCATTTTCATTACCATTTTATTTAATTTCATTAACATTTTTAATTTTTGATGTAGAAATTATTTTACTAATTCCTTTAATTTCATATATCAAAACATTAAATTTTTTATATTTATTTATTTTAATAATTTTTTTATTTTTAATATTAATTTTTTCTTTATTAATAGAATGATCATGTAATTATTTAAATTGAATATTTTAGATTATTCTAATTAAATATTTTAATATATATATATATATATATATATAAGGATTTAAAAAATAAATCAATCTTTAAGTCGAAATTAAAAGTAAATTTTACTTCTTATATAAATTTAAATTTATATATTAAATAAAATAAATTTTAAATTGAAGCCAAATTAGAGGCATTTTTTTGTTAATAAAATAATTGAATTTAATATTCCAATTTATTAATATATATATATATACATATATAAATATATATTTTATCCTATTTTTATCTATTTCTTATTCTAATTTAAAACTTATTAAGAATATTATTATATATATTTTATTTATAAAAAATTTAATTTTAATTAAAATTTTATTCTCTCCGTTTATTACGCCCCAAGGCGCTTACTGTAGGCCGTGTTCCTAACCGTCGCAAACAGATCGTCTTACATGACCGTCGAGGTATACACAAAGTAGCGATAAACGCATAGTTGTCGTCAAGCAGCGAGTTCCAGAAACATCTATTCGCCTTCGGTGCGTTATTTTATCCGCATAAAGAAAGAAGCTGGTATAGGTGATCATAGGCGCGAACGGTGGCGTGATCCGAGCGTAGTGGGGGTCGTATCTCAGAGAAGACAAAGGACCAAATGGAAGGGCAGTCAGTGGCAAATGAGAATTCAAACGGGATGCATCGAAAGGTTCAGACGAATAAAATCAAAGTCGCTTAGTCTAACGAATACATCGAGAAATATCATAAAATCGGGTCAAATTACTGTAACAAACTAATTGTATCATCGTTAAATCATTTGTGACGTATTCATTATAACTTTAAATATCGTTAAATATACACGTTTATATTAACTGTGTTAATTCAAAGTTAAAATCATTTGAACTATCTCTGTTATTCTAAACGAAACAGGGGAACGACTAATTCGCGGCGTCGATTATCATAATCGTAGCAAAAATTTACGTCTCCCGCTCACACGTTTCCCTCGCGATCGCGTCTCTACGCGAACGGTCGTAACATTTGGTCCTTCGAGCCGGATCACGAGCATTGGACGATCAAGTGAACAGAGATACAGCAGTAAATCATACAGTGATACACATGATCACATCATCATCAGCATCGCAGCAACCGTTAGCGGCGAACCTCGCGCCAACAACTAGAGGGTCAACTTCCGCAAGGAAATGTCTTACACGTCAAATCAGACACGCACGGTGACGAGCAACGTTTCAATTCGCGACAACAAGGTATGCTCGTTCATTGTATTGTCTTTACAATCCGCTATAACATTTTTTTCATCTTTATTTTTACACTGCGATTTAAGGGAAGAAAAATGATTGAAAGTTTCTTTTGTTCTTGTTTCAAATCATTTTTCCTTCTTAAAAAGGATTTTAAGAAAGATAAAAAATATATTTTTCTCAAAGTATGATAGCGTTTGTGATAGATCATGTATGATGTTGTCCTTTCTTTGCAATGCTATATCTAGTGTCCTTAAATGTTCCATATCTTTTCATTTACTTATACTCTCATCTTATTCTTCTGGTCTGAAAGTATAACTGTTACAGCTTTTAATGGTGTTTTGTTTTTATCTCTTGAATATGAGGTGGAATGGTGTAATAGGCACTGAAGTACACTAGGTGATATTTAACCAATAATGCAAATAACATCGGCTGATTCTTAACGTCGATAAACAATAGCGTCGTTCGGTTGATTTCTCGATAAAAGCGTACCCGTTTCTTTTCGTCTTTCGCGTGGTCGAATGTGCTTATTTTTTCGACCGAACTGATTCTTTTTCCATTGCCCATCGATATCATCCCCACTGACGTGCGTTCGTTATAAGTGCCCTCGTGGCTGGCGCCTGTATGCCCTTCGGCTGAAGAGAAATTCGGCTGAAGGAGAGTGAAGATATCGATGACAGATTGAGTGCGTCGTGTCGCGTTTCGACGGCGTAGCGTAGCGCTTTGTATCGCGGAGCCGTTGGAAAGTTCCATAGTCCTTGTCGCCACAGTACCCCCTTACCAGTGATAACGCTACGTAAATAAAAGAATATATGGATATTACGAAGTAGTGTGCGCGTTGGCCGGTTCTTAACACTTATCCGAAACCTGCCTGAAACCGATCGGGAAATCGTACTTTTCTCAGCTGCAACGCGCTCGAGCCAGCGTTGATAATTTTGCGTAGCTCGCTATCCTTTTCTTGCGCTGCAGCTAGCGTATGGTGATCTATTGGTTTTCCGATCGCTTCGATGCGAGATAGAGTATCGGCTACGTTATTTTCTACCCCTTTTATGTGACGGATATCCGTCGTAAACTGTCCGACGTAGTCCAGATGTCGAAACTGTCTCGGCGAACACTTATCGAGGTTCTACAAACATTGTGGCCTTTTTCCTACTTAGTTCGGTAATTTTCAATTTTAAGGTGTTGAACAATTTCGTTTCGTTGTAATTTAAGATTTGTTAACGAGCACTTTTCACAAACTGACCGCTGTTACTTATTTATATATATATATATATCAATTAATTATTAACAATTTGGGTATTAGTTAATAAAAAAATATAATAATTAAATTGCATTTAATAGTAATTTTTAAAATATATCTAACTTTTTATAAATAATTGAATAATTTTTATTCCTATAAATTAACTATATAATTCTAAAATCATTATTAAATTACAATTTAATAAATTTAATTATATTTTAAAAATTAAATTTATAAACTATATAATAAGCTAAATTAAGCTTATAGGTTCATACCCTATCGATAAATTCAAAAAGTTTTATATAAAATATAAAAATATAAGTAATATGTCTGATAAAAGATATATTTTGATAAAATATTTATGTATATAATTAAATTATACTATTACTATTTATATAATAAGTTAAAAACTAATAGAAATTTTTCTATATAAATTTTATTTTTATATACAATATTTAATTTTTTCAAAAAAAAAAAAAAAAAAAAAAAAAAAAAAAAAAAAAAAAAAAAAAAAACATTTATTTTTTATAATAAAATATATATATTCTCTTATTTATCAGTAATTATTTTATTTTTTATTATATTAAATTCATCAAGAATTTACTTTAAATGATTATCAATAGAATTTTCGACAATTATTTTAATTAGAATAATTAATATTAAATCAAATAATAAAATTGTTAGAATCATATATTTTATAATATCATCAATTCCAAGATTATTAATTATTATTATTATTATTTCTTTAAATTATACACAAGTTTTTATTTTTAAAAATTATATAATTAATTTTCTAATAAATTTATCTATATTTTTAAAAATTGGTTTATTTCCGTTTTGTTTTTGAATAATTTATATTTATAATATATCTTCATGAAATCAAATTTTAATTATTTCAACATTTATAAAATTTATTCCAATTTATTTTTTTTTCTTCAATAACTTTCATTACACCATATCTAATTCTTACTTTATTTATTAATAATACATTCATTGCTTTATATACAAATATACAACTTCTCTATAAAAAAATTATTTGGATGTTCATCAATTTTTAATTCATTATTTTTTTATTTTATTCTTCATACTAATAAAAACTTATTCATATTATTAATTCTAATTTATTTATGTATATTTTCAACTTTAATATATTTTTTTAATTTTTATAATGTAAATAATTTAAATTTTAGAAATTTTTCAATATATTCATATTTTCCTTATTATTCATATATTCCTCTTTACCATTATTTTTTTCATTTATATTCAAATGAGAATTTATTTATAATTTAAATTTAAATTTAAGAAATAATTTAATAATTTTATTATTATTAACAAGAAGAATTATAATATGAAATTTAAATTTAAATTTAGTAAAATAATTATACATTTTGAAATTTTTCATATAAAAATCTACATTCTAATTACAATTTTATTTTTTCTTTTATATTTATTTTATTTAATTTAATACAAATATTATTAATTTAATCTTTAAATTTGCAATTTAATATTTTTCTTAAACTATATTAAATATTATAAAATAAATTTTGAAATAGTATTAAAAAATTTTTAATTTTTGTAAATAAATTTACAGTTTATTTCTTTTTCAGACATAATACTTTATTATTTAAAAATTTTTAAATTAATCTTTAAAATTTTATTTAATTTAATTAAATTAAAATTATTATAATTATAATTAAAAATTTAATTAATTAATTTATATTAAATTAATATTTAAGATTTTATGTTAAATAAACTATTAATCTTCAAAATTAATTATATAAATTTTATATTTATAAATCTTAATAAAAAAATGATTAATACCAACTAATCATAAAAACATTGGAATAATATATTTTATTTTTGCAATATGATCAGGAATAATTGGATCTTCAATAAGATTATTAATTCGAATAGAACTTAGTCATCCTGGAATATGAATAATTTATGCTATATTAGGAATTGGATTCCTAGGATTTATTGTATGAGCTCATCATATATTTACCGTTGGATTAGATGTTGATACTCGAACTTATTTTACATCAGCAACAATAATTATTGCTGTTCCTACAGGAATTAAAGTATTTAGATGATTAGCAACTTATCATGGTTCAAAAATAAATTTTAATATTACAATCATTTGATCTATTGGTTTTATTTTAATATTTACAATTGGAGGATTAACAGGAGTAATATTATCTAATTCATCAATTGATATTATTTTACATGATACTTATTATGTAGTAGGACATTTTCATTATGTACTATCAATAGGAGCAGTTTTTGCTATTATTACTCGATTTATTCATTGATACCCAATAATTACAGATCTAATATTAAATAAAAAATGATTAAAAATTCAATTTATTATAATATTTATTGGTGTAAATATAACTTTTTTCCCTCAACATTTTTTAGGCTTAATATCTATACCACGACGATATTCAGATTATCCTGATTCTTATTATTGTTGAAATTTAATTTCATCAATTGGAGCAATAATTTCAATAAATAGAATATTATTTTTCATTTTTATTATTTTTGAAAGATTAATTTCAAAACGATTAGTTATATTTAAATTTCATCAATCTTCTTTAGAATGATTAAACAATTATCCTCCCTTAGATCATTCACTAATTGAAATTCCTTTAATTATAAATAATAAAATTAAAAATATTTTTAATAATTAAAATTTAAAAATTTATTAATAAATAATATATATATATATATATAATTATTAATATGGCAGATTAGTGCTTTGAATGTAAAATTCAATTATAAAGATTTTTATCTTTTATTAATAAATTAATTTAATAAAATTATATAATGAATTTCAAATTCAAATAAATTTTAATTATTAAAAATTTCTACATGAAATATATTTACATTTCAAGATTCAAATTCTTTTTATTCTGATAATTTAATTTCCTTTCATAATTTAACTATAATAATAATAATTATTATTATTTCTTTAACAACATTTTTTATTATAGATTTTATATATAATAATTATTTAAATCTAACTCTTTTAAAAAATCATACAATTGAAATTATTTGAACTTTATCTCCTATAATTATTTTAATAATTATTTGTTTTCCATCTTTAAAAATTTTATATTATATCGATGAAATTGTAAATCCTCATTTTTCTATTAAAGCTATTGGCCATCAATGATATTGATCTTATGAATATCCAGAATTTAATAATTATGAATTTGATTCATATATATTAAATTATGAACTAATAAATCAATTTCGATTATTAGAAACTGATAATCGATTAATTATTCCATTTAAAATTTCTATACGAATAATTATTTCTTCATTAGATGTTATTCATTCATGAACTATTCCATCATTAGGAATTAAAGTAGATGCTATTCCTGGTCGAATTAATCAATTAAATTTATTTTGTATTCGTCCAGGAATTTATTTTGGACAATGCTCTGAAATTTGTGGAATAAATCATAGATTTATACCTATTATATTAGAAAGAACTTCTTATGAATTATTTATAAATTGAATTAAAAATAAAATTTGAAAAATTAGTTAATTTAAATAACATTAGATTGTCATTCTAAAATTAATATTTTATTATTATTTTTCTATCATTAGATGTCTGAAATAAAGAATTGATCTTTTAAATCAATTATAGTAATTAAAATTTACTTCTAATGAATACCACAAATAATACCTATTAATTGATTAGTTATCTTTATAATATGTTTAATATGTTTATTTACTATTATAATTTTAATAAATTCATTTTTATTATATATTATCATAAAAAATATTTATAATATAAGTAATAATAATAATAATAATAATAATAATAAAAATAATTTAATTAAAAAATGAAAATGATTATGATAAACAATTTATTTGAAATATTTGATCCTTCAATTAATAATTATATTCAATTAAATTGAATTTTTATAATTTTACCAATTATTTTATTTCCAAATTCATATTGATTAATTCCTTCACGAATTTTAATAATTTTTAAATTATTTATTGAATATTTATTTAATGAATTTAAAATAATTATAACTAATAAATATTCAATACATATTTTTTCATTCTTAAGAATTATAATTTATATTATAATATTAAATTTATTTAGATTAATTCCTTATATCTTTACATCAACAAGACATTTAATATTTAATCTATCAATAGCATTATCTTTATGATTAAGATTTTTAATTTACTCAATTATTAATTTTCCTATAAAAACTTTAAGACATTTAGTACCATTAAATTCTCCAAAATTTTTAATAAATTTTATAGTAATTATTGAACTTATTAGACTTTTTATTCGCCCTTGAACATTATCAATTCGTCTTTCAGCAAATTTAATTTCAGGACATCTTATTCTTATTTTACTAAGAAATTTTATAATAAACTTCATTATTTTATCACCATTAACTTTAATAATTCAAAATATATTATTAATTCTAGAAATTTCAATAGCTTTAATTCAAGCTTATGTATTCTCAATTTTATTAACATTATATTTTTCTGAATCAAATTAATGAAAAAAAACTTTCCTTTTCATATTGTTACTATTAGACCATGACCAATTATTGTCTCTTTTAATACTATAAATATATTATTAAGAACAATTCCGACATATGTTGTGTCCGACACAACAATATGATTCCGAGATATTATTCGAGAAAGAACATTTCAAGGAATACATTCTTTTTATATTTTATCAATAATAAAATTTAGAATAATTATATTTATTATTTCTGAACTATTTTTTTTTATTTCATTTTTTTGAACATTCTTCCATAATTCAATTTCTCCTTCAATTGAAATTAATTTAATATGACCACCTAAAATAATTAAATTTTTTAATCCATTTGAAATCCCTTTATTAAACTCAATTATTTTAATTATATCAGGATTTTCAGTAACATTAAGACATTATAATATATTAAATAACAAATTTAAATCAAGAATATCAATATTAATATCAACAATTTTTTTAGGATTTTATTTTAATTTTATACAAATTTTTGAATATTATAATTCATTCTTCTGTATTAATGATAGAATTTTTGAATCTATTTTTTTTTTTATCCACTGGTTTTCATGGTATTCATGTCTTAATTGGAACATTATTTTTACTATATTCTTTAATTCGAATAATAAAAAATCATTTTTCAACAATTCATCATATTAATTTTGAATTCGCTATTTGATATTGACATTTTGTTGATGTAATTTGATTATTCATTTACATATTTTATTATATCATTATAAATTAAATTAAATTTTAAATATATAGTATAATTAAATTACATTTAATTTCCAATTAAAAAATTTAATATTAAATTAATATATTTAATTAATATAATTTATTATTTATTAATTTTTATAATTTTAATAATTATTTTTTTATTAAATAAATTTTTATCAATATATAAAAAATTTAACATAGAAAAAAACTTACCTTATGAATGTGGATTTAATCCAATCACAAAAATAAATATTCCATTTTCATTACCATTTTATTTAATTTCATTAACATTTTTAATTTTTGATGTAGAAATTATTTTACTAATTCCTTTAATTTCATATATCAAAACATTAAATTTTTTATATTTATTTATTTTAATAATTTTTTTATTTTTAATATTAATTTTTTCTTTATTAATAGAATGATCATGTAATTATTTAAATTGAATATTTTAGATTATTCTAATTAAATATTTTAATATATATATATATATATATATAAGGATTTAAAAAATAAATCAATCTTTAAGTCGAAATTAAAAGTAAATTTTACTTCTTATATAAATTTAAATTTATATATTAAATAAAATAAATTTTAAATTGAAGCCAAATTAGAGGCATTTTTTTGTTAATAAAATAATTGAATTTAATATTCCAATTTATTAATATATATATATACATATATAAATATATATTTTATCCTATTTTTATCTATTTCTTATTCTAATTTAAAACTTATTAAGAATATTATTATATATATTTTATTTATAAAAAATTTAATTTTAATTAAAATTTTATTCTCTCCGTTTATTACGCCCCAAGGCGCTTACTGTAGGCCGTGTTCCTAACCGTCGCAAACAGATCGTCTTACATGACCGTCGAGGTATACACAAAGTAGCGATAAACGTGTCACGTAAAATAACAAAATAAAAAAAGGAATTTGAGGTAAAAAATAAAAAAAAGAAAACTTTATTTTTTTTCTAACATCAATACACTTTACAATTTACTTCCGAACTCTAGGCGTGACTTTCTAAGACTGACTCTTATGATTTTACTTTCGATCGGATCCGATTACTTTCTTTTGTCATCCCTCAACATCCCCACCGTCCATGCATTTGCTAGGCGTCCGCGATCGTTGCCACGTGCTCTTTCTTCTAGAACCTTCGGTGGAAGGACCGTTGGGATGTTGATGGTTCATTAGGCACTTCAGCGATATACATTGTCGCCGAGTGCCGCCACATCTTTATCTCTATCGTCAGTCCGTCGGATTTGAAGTATGCCGGTCGTGACATACCCCCCTGGTTAGATTGATCTTGGTCCTCTAAGATCGTAGTAGAATGGAATTATTTAAATGTAGATCAAAGGATATGTTTATGCTTTTTTTCAGGAATCGCTATGAATTGATTTTCTGCATGTTATGGTACAAAAGTTATTTCGTTAATCTTAAATATAGCAATTTTACAATATTTGTTAGTGTTCGAGAAGCTAATAATTTCAGAGGCGTAATCATGTTGTAGTTTTCGATCGTGAATTGGTTGGGTTTGTTTACAAAGCGTAATTCCTATCCCGTGAATTTAAGGCAACTAATTAAGGGTATTGTTACTAGTGCTAGGGTCAGCATTATCCTGAAAAAAGTACGCTTTCAATCGGTTACCATGTATCTTTTTCTTAGCATTGTCGATAGAAATAATGTAATAAGGAGTTTTCACATCGTTAATTCTGTAGGGTCCTAACCATTCAATGTCCAACTTATCTCTTTTATGGTCGTTGTGAATTAAAACAAAGTCTCCTTTCCTAAACACAGTCTGAGTTTTAACAATCTTTCTTTCTTGGTCTCGCTTGTATCGTTGCTTATTCTGAATAAGTGTTTTGTGAGCTGTTTCCCAATATTTATTCAACTGTTTTTGCCAAAGTGAGTACATATCATCATAGGTAAGTGTGGGAAATTTGGATATTGCGGAAGGTAAGTTAGCTTTTCGCCCAAAGGTCAATTCAAAGGGAGAGAATCCTGTTCCTTCATGTTTCGCGGTGTTGTACCCTAAACAAATGAAATTAAGTACTTCATCCCATTCTTTGTCATTGTCGTGTAATGCAGTACGAATTAAATCTTTAACTGAGGCATGCGTTCTTTCGAGGGATCCGTTACTTTGTGGGTGAAATGAAGTTGTTTTGATGTGTTTGATTTTAAAAGCTTCTTCAAATTTCGTCATTAAATCACTAACAAAATTTTGTCCCTGATCTGTTAGGATCGTTTTTGGTGCCGAAAATATGTAAATATAGTGTTCAATAAGCGCGTTAATTATGGATTCAGTTCGTTGCGTTTTAAGGGGAACTAGTATCAGATATTTCGTAAGTTCATCGTGTATTGAAAGTATGTATTGGTTTCCGCGTTTGGTTTTCGTCATCGGTCCTATGATGTCCATAGCGATTTTGTCGTTAGGGTTAAGTGGCGTGTCTGAGATTTGTGGGGATTCTTTGGGTCTGATACGTGTTAGTTTCTCCTTTTGACATGTGTCGCATGTTTTCACAAAGTTTTCTACTCTTTCTAAAAGTCCGGAAATTTTGAATTTATCCTTGATCCGTTGATACGTTTTCTGTATCCCTAAATGTCCTACGGTGTCGTTATGGTTTTCCTTTATTGCTTGTATTATTTCGTTTTCGTCTAGTTTTAAGATGGGATTAGGTGCATAAGTAATTTTCTTGTACGTGTCGTTAAAATATATTAGCATGAGTTTAATCTGTGTTTTCTCTAATTCAGTGAAGTCGTTATTTCCTATGCCGATTTTTGTTGTATCTTTAAGAATTTTGTAAAGTCTTCTGATCCAAAGTGTCTCGTCGTATTCTCCTAAGTCGTTTCGAGTTAATTGGTAAAATGTTTGGTCATTTGGTTTAATTTCTAAGAGTTTCGGATTCTCGTTGTTGTCTTTCCATGCGTTGAATGAATTAGTGTGATCAATTACTAGGTCGAGGTTAACTACTTCGTCGCGAGTTACTGCGTGAACTCTAGATAAAGCGTCTGCAGCTGTGTTATCTTTACCCTTTGTATATTCGATTTCATAGTCATATTCTTCGAGTCTAAGTCTCCAACGAATCAGTCTGCTAGAAGGGTCTTTGCAATTGTGTAGCCACTTAAGAGCTTGGTGGTCGGTTCGAATAATGAAGCGTCGTCCTAACAAATATTGTCTTAATCTTTTCACGGCCCATACGATGGCTAAGAGTTCCTTTTCTGTCGTGGTATAGTTTCGTTCGGGTGGATTCAGTGTTCTTGAAATGTAACAACAAGGATGACCGTCTTGCGACAGTATTGCTCCTAGTCCTTCGTTACTTGCGTCGGTAGTTAAGGTAAAGGTTTTGTTAAAGTCTGGATAAGCTAATATTGGGAAATTACAGAGTTTGTCTTTTAAAGTATCAAAGCTAATCTGGTGTTTGTCAGTCCAATGGAATGGTGTGTCCTTTTTTGTTAAGTCTGTAAGGCTTTTCGCGATTTTGGAAAAGTTTCGAATAAATTTGCGATAATAACCTGCTAAACCTAAGAATGATTTCACGTCCGTGGCATTGCGGGGTAATCGAAAGTTTTTTACAGCGTCTAATTTCTTGGGGTTTGGTTTGACTCCTTCGGATGAAACTACATGGCCTAAGTATTCTAATTCCGGTTTTACGAATTCACATTTGTCCGGTTGCAATTTAAGTCCTAATTCTCTGAGTCTCTGAAATACTATCGCGAGGTTTTCGTTATGTTCTTGAATCGTTTTTCCGAATATCACTATGTCATCCAAATAAACAAAGCAGTATTTTCCTACAAGTCCAGCTAAGGCTCTGTCCATTAATCTTTGAAAGGTAGCGGGTGCGTTTTTAAGTCCGAATGGCATTCGATTGAAATGAAAATGCCCTTGCGGTGTCGAAAAAGCGGTATATTTTTTAGATTTCTCGTTCATTGGAATTTGATGGAATCCTGAGGATAAATCAAGCGCCGAAAAGAATTTTGCGTTTCCTAGTTGTGTTAAAATGTCGTCTATATCAGGTAAAGGGTAAGCGTCTTGTTCTGTGAGTTCATTTAGTTTCCTGAAATCGATAACTATCCTCCATTTCTGTTTTCCTGAGGCGTCTAATTTTTTCGGAACTACCCATACCGGAGAGTTATAAGGGGATTCGGATTCTTCTATAATATTTTTCTTCAACATGTCTCCTATTTGTCGCGAAATCTCGTCACGGTGACATTCCGGTGGTCTATACGATCGTGTGTTAATAATTTTGTCTTTGGTTAACGAAATTGTGTGCTGAGTTAAATTAGTACAGGGTAAAAGATCGGTTTCTAAATTAAAGATGTCAATATAATGAAGGATAATCTTTTCGATGGTTTCACGGATTGGTTTTTCAATGTGATCTGTTCTCACTAGACTTTTTAGTTTTGATACGTTGGAAAAGTCATGAGAATTTTGAATATTGCTAGAAATTTCAACGTTTTGCTCACCAGTGTTGATAAAACATACTTTAGTTGGTTTGCCTTCCAAATAGATTGTTTGAACTCTGTTTTCTCCAGGAGTCAAATGTATTGGTTTCTGAAATAAAATGGTTTTGTCGTTTAATCGGATTTTGTCATTGGATATTGAATAGTTATACTTCTCTAAACATGGTAGCCCAATGATTCCGTCTTCGATAATAGGGAAATTGTTCGGTACTATGTGAAAAATGTGATTTTGTCCAAAAATTCGTTTCGTTACGTATTCGTTAGTTTCGTATTTGTCTCGTCCCATAGAAAATTTTTGTTTAGGCCCTATTTGTATCGCGTTGACAGTTTTGTTACGTTTCACCAGGTTTATCCCTGCTCCTGTGTCGACCAGAAATACTCGCTCTTCGGTTCGGGTTGACAAAGGTATTGCGAGTAATCTTCCCGTGGCGATGTTGACTCGTATGTCTCGTACGGTTCGTCCATCTCCTGGTTCGATGTTGTTTCTTGTATTTCGTCCCATTCCTGGACTGCCTGAATTCTTGCGGGTGGTCGATCGCGCTGGCTCGGTGGTAGAAAATTTTGACACTTGTTGGCAATGTGTCCCAGCTTTCCGCACTTGAAGCACTTCATCTGTGCGCGTTCAGCAGGTGATCTATTTTCTACTTGGTTAAATGTAGCAGGTTTCTGAGCTACTGGCGTGTTAGGCGATCTTGATGGTACATTAGATCGTCTTACCTGCATATGCTGGTTGTCGGGGCGATTACTAACCGAAGGTAAGCGATTACATGACCAATTAGGTTGTCGTTCTTCTCGCAAGTAGCGTTCTACATCGGCTGCCTTTTTTTCAGCTTCCGGAAGATTCAAGGGTTCACTGCTTAATAGTATTCGCCCTATGTCGCGTCTGAGTCCCTTTAGGTACACACGAACAGTCTTCTTCGTGATTTCTTCAGTCATAATTTTACGTGTTAGTGGTTGTGGGTACTCATTGGTTACTGCGTACAGCAAACGGTTGAGTATTCTTCTAAACCGAATATTAAAACTTTGCACTGATTCCTCGCGTCCCTGTCTCAACTCTCGTAATTGTTCTTGGTACTCATCCGAAGTCACTTGTGCTGCTAAGTTATTTCTCAGTGCGTCGTACAGATCACTGTAACACTCAATAGGAATGTTGCGAATACTTTGGGCTGCTTTCCCCACGATTTTTTCCACTTTTATTGCTTTTAGCAATAGATCTTGCTCCATACAGCGATCCTTCATACTTCTCACTTCTTTGATGAAGTCTTCAACTCCTACATCATCATCTCCGTTGAGCGTTGGGATGTAGCGTATTGCATCCTTAGCTCGTAGAGTGGGAGGAGCGGGCGAAAAATAGCCTCTTTCTTCCACCTCGGGTTGTTCGCTGTCGAGGTGGACAGGTGGGGTGTCTGAAGCTGCTAACCCTGACAGTTTGCGTGCTTTTGCCATATTCACAGTACGATTGATTGCTGTCGACGCACTTTCATTGTCTTCGGTGATAATGGAAGCAAATTCATCGGTCGCAGGGGATCCGAACCCAGTCCGTAGCGCTGCGACGGTTTTCCCGAGATTCTCGATTTCTGCTGCCCTGTGTCTGTTCTCTTCGTCATTTTGCATAGACAAATGTAACATTTCCTCTCGTAAAAGGGCAATGTTCTCGTTCTGTTTTTGAATACTGTCCCATATTGCTCGCAACATTGGGTCAGTTGAGGTTGAAGTTTGAGATTCGTTTGCCTTAGACATTATTGCGCTGATTTATAATTTTCAGACGAAGACGAGTCTTGGCTACTGAAGCTAAATTTTCTTTCACGGTAACGTACACAGGAATTCAGTTTACCTTTTATTGTTACTTCACTTGGTTCGTGATAGTTACTTTGTTGTTGCGGATGACCGTAGTCCCAAATAATTCGATCTTCCGTAGATGATGAATGTCTTTTGGTTTCCGAACAAACACTTTTCACTATCCTGGCAGGATCGCCAAAATGTCACGTAAAATAACAAAATAAAAAAAGGAATTTGAGGTAAAAAATAAAAAAAAGAAAACTTTATTTTTTTTCTAACATCAATACACTTTACAATTTACTTCCGAACTCTAGGCGTGACTTTCTAAGACTGACTCTTATGATTTTACTTTCGATCGGATCCGATTACTTTCTTTTGTCATCCCTCAACATCCCCACCGTCCATGCATTTGCTAGGCGTCCGCGATCGTTGCCACGTGCTCTTTCTTCTAGAACCTTCGGTGGAAGGACCGTTGGGATGTTGATGGTTCATTAGGCACTTCAGCGATATACATTGTCGCCGAGTGCCGCCACATCTTTATCTCTATCGTCAGTCCGTCGGATTTGAAGTATGCCGGTCGTGACAAACGCATAGTTGTCGTCAAGCAGCGAGTTCCAGAAACATCTATTCGCCTTCGGTGCGTTATTTTATCCGCATAAAGAAAGAAGCTGGTATAGGTGATCATAGGCGCGAACGGTGGCGTGATCCGAGCGTAGTGGGGGTCGTATCTCAGAGAAGACAAAGGACCAAACGGAAGGGCAGTCAGTGGCAAATGAGAATTCAAACGGGATGCATCGAAAGGTTCAGACGAATAAAATCAAAGTCGCTTAGTCTAACGAATACATCGAGAAATATCATAAAATCGGGTCAAATTACTGTAACAAACTAATTGTATCATCGTTAAATCATTTGTGACGTATTCATTATAACTTTAAATATCGTTAAATATACACGTTTATATTAACTGTGTTAATTCAAAGTTAAAATCATTTGAACTATCTCTGTTATTCTAAACGAAACAGGGGAACGACTAATTCGCGGCGTCGATTATCATAATCGTAGCAAAAATTTACGTCTCCCGCTCACACGTTTCCCTCGCGATCGCGTCTCTACGCGAACGGTCGTAACATTTGGTCCTTCGAGCCGGATCACGAGCATTGGACGATCAAGTGAACAGAGATACAGCAGTAAATCATACAGTGATACACATGATCACATCATCATCAGCATCGCAGCAACCGTTAGCGGCGAACCTCGCGCCAACAACTAGAGGGTCAACTTCCGCAAGGAAATGTCTTACACGTCAAATCAGACACGCACGGTGACGAGCAACGTTTCAATTCGCGACAACAAGGTATGCTCGTTCATTGTATTGTCTTTACAATCCGCTATAACATTTTTTTCATCTTTATTTTTACACTGCGATTTAAGGGAAGAAAAATGATTGAAAGTTTCTTTTGTTCTTGTTTCAAATCATTTTTCCTTCTTAAAAAGGATTTTAAGAAAGATAAAAAATATATTTTTCTCAAAGTATGATAGCGTTTGTGATAGATCATGTATGATGTTGTCCTTTCTTTGCAATGCTATATCTAGTGTCCTTAAATGTTCCATATCTTTTCATTTACTTATACTCTCATCTTATTCTTCTGGTCTGAAGGTATAACTGTTACAGCTTTTAATGGTGTTTTGTTTTTATCTCTTGAATATGAGGTGGAATGGTGTAATAGGCACTGAAGTACACTAGGTGATATTTAACCAATAATGCAAATAACATCGGCTGATTCTTAACGTCGATAAACAATAGCGTCGTTCGGTTGATTTCTCGATAAAAGCGTACCCGTTTCTTTTCGTCTTTCGCGTGGTCGAATGTGCTTATTTTTTCGACCGAACTGATTCTTTTTCCATTGCCCATCGATATCATCCCCACTGACGTGCGTTCGTTATAAGTGCCCTCGTGGCTGGCGCCTGTATGCCCTTCGGCTGAAGAGAAATTCGGCTGAAGGAGAGTGAAGATATCGATGACAGATTGAGTGCGTCGTGTCGCGTTTCGACGGCGTAGCGTAGCGCTTTGTATCGCGGAGCCGTTGGAAAGTTCCATAGTCCTTGTCGCCACAGTACCCCCTTACCAGTGATAACGCTACGTAAATAAAAGAATATATGGATATTACGAAGTAGTGTGCGCGTTGGCCGGTTCTTAACACTTATCCGAAACCTGCCTGAAACCGATCGGGAAATCGTACTTTTCTCAGCTGCAACGCGCTCGAGCCAGCGTTGATAATTTTGCGTAGCTCGCTATCCTTTTCTTGCGCTGCAGCTAGCGTATGGTGATCTATTGGTTTTCCGATCGCTTCGATGCGAGATAGAGTATCGGCTACGTTATTTTCTACCCCTTTTATGTGACGGATATCCGTCGTAAACTGTCCGACGTAGTCCAGATGTCGAAACTGTCTCGGCGAACACTTATCGAGGTTCTACAAACATTGTGGCCTTTTTCCTACTTAGTTCGGTAATTTTCAATTTTAAGGTGTTGAACAATTTCGTTTCGTTGTAATTTAAGATTTGTTAACGAGCACTTTTCACAAACTGACCGCTGTTACTTATTTATATATATATATATATCAATTAATTATTAACAATTTGGGTATTAGTTAATAAAAAAATATAATAATTAAATTGCATTTAATAGTAATTTTTAAAATATATCTAACTTTTTATAAATAATTGAATAATTTTTATTCCTATAAATTAACTATATAATTCTAAAATCATTATTAAATTACAATTTAATAAATTTAATTATATTTTAAAAATTAAATTTATAAACTATATAATAAGCTAAATTAAGCTTATAGGTTCATACCCTATCGATAAATTCAAAAAGTTTTATATAAAATATAAAAATATAAGTAATATGTCTGATAAAAGATATATTTTGATAAAATATTTATGTATATAATTAAATTATACTATTACTATTTATATAATAAGTTAAAAACTAATAGAAATTTTTCTATATAAATTTTATTTTTATATACAATATTTAATTTTTTCAAAAAAAAAAAAAAAAAAAAAAATAAACATTTATTTTTTATAATAAAATATATATATTCTCTTATTTATCAGTAATTATTTTATTTTTTATTATATTAAATTCATCAAGAATTTACTTTAAATGATTATCAATAGAATTTTCGACAATTATTTTAATTAGAATAATTAATATTAAATCAAATAATAAAATTGTTAGAATCATATATTTTATAATATCATCAATTCCAAGATTATTAATTATTATTATTATTATTTCTTTAAATTATACACAAGTTTTTATTTTTAAAAATTATATAATTAATTTTCTAATAAATTTATCTATATTTTTAAAAATTGGTTTATTTCCGTTTTGTTTTTGAATAATTTATATTTATAATATATCTTCATGAAATCAAATTTTAATTATTTCAACATTTATAAAATTTATTCCAATTTATTTTTTTTTCTTCAATAACTTTCATTACACCATATCTAATTCTTACTTTATTTATTAATAATACATTCATTGCTTTATATACAAATATACAACTTCTCTATAAAAAAATTATTTGGATGTTCATCAATTTTTAATTCATTATTTTTTTATTTTATTCTTCATACTAATAAAAACTTATTCATATTATTAATTCTAATTTATTTATGTATATTTTCAACTTTAATATATTTTTTTAATTTTTATAATGTAAATAATTTAAATTTTAGAAATTTTTCAATATATTCATATTTTCCTTATTATTCATATATTCCTCTTTACCATTATTTTTTTCATTTATATTCAAATGAGAATTTATTTATAATTTAAATTTAAATTTAAGAAATAATTTAATAATTTTATTATTATTAACAAGAAGAATTATAATATGAAATTATTTCATTTTACTAAAATATATTTTATTAAAATTTAAATTTAGTAAAATAATTATACATTTTGAAATTTTTCATATAAAAATCTACATTCTAATTACAATTTTATTTTTTCTTTTATATTTATTTTATTTAATTTAATACAAATATTATTAATTTAATCTTTAAATTTGCAATTTAATATTTTTCTTAAACTATATTAAATATTATAAAATAAATTTTGAAATAGTATTAAAAAATTTTTAATTTTTGTAAATAAATTTACAGTTTATTTCTTTTTCAGACATAATACTTTATTATTTAAAAATTTTTAAATTAATCTTTAAAATTTTATTTAATTTAATTAAATTAAAATTATTATAATTATAATTAAAAATTTAATTAATTAATTTATATTAAATTAATATTTAAGATTTTATGTTAAATAAACTATTAATCTTCAAAATTAATTATATAAATTTTATATTTATAAATCTTAATAAAAAAATGATTAATACCAACTAATCATAAAAACATTGGAATAATATATTTTATTTTTGCAATATGATCAGGAATAATTGGATCTTCAATAAGATTATTAATTCGAATAGAACTTAGTCATCCTGGAATATGAATAATTTATGCTATATTAGGAATTGGATTCCTAGGATTTATTGTATGAGCTCATCATATATTTACCGTTGGATTAGATGTTGATACTCGAACTTATTTTACATCAGCAACAATAATTATTGCTGTTCCTACAGGAATTAAAGTATTTAGATGATTAGCAACTTATCATGGTTCAAAAATAAATTTTAATATTACAATCATTTGATCTATTGGTTTTATTTTAATATTTACAATTGGAGGATTAACAGGAGTAATATTATCTAATTCATCAATTGATATTATTTTACATGATACTTATTATGTAGTAGGACATTTTCATTATGTACTATCAATAGGAGCAGTTTTTGCTATTATTACTCGATTTATTCATTGATACCCAATAATTACAGATCTAATATTAAATAAAAAATGATTAAAAATTCAATTTATTATAATATTTATTGGTGTAAATATAACTTTTTTCCCTCAACATTTTTTAGGCTTAATATCTATACCACGACGATATTCAGATTATCCTGATTCTTATTATTGTTGAAATTTAATTTCATCAATTGGAGCAATAATTTCAATAAATAGAATATTATTTTTCATTTTTATTATTTTTGAAAGATTAATTTCAAAACGATTAGTTATATTTAAATTTCATCAATCTTCTTTAGAATGATTAAACAATTATCCTCCCTTAGATCATTCACTAATTGAAATTCCTTTAATTATAAATAATAAAATTAAAAATATTTTTAATAATTAAAATTTAAAAATTTATTAATAAATAATATATATATATATATATAATTATTAATATGGCAGATTAGTGCTTTGAATGTAAAATTCAATTATAAAGATTTTTATCTTTTATTAATAAATTAATTTAATAAAATTATATAATGAATTTCAAATTCAAATAAATTTTAATTATTAAAAATTTCTACATGAAATATATTTACATTTCAAGATTCAAATTCTTTTTATTCTGATAATTTAATTTCCTTTCATAATTTAACTATAATAATAATAATTATTATTATTTCTTTAACAACATTTTTTATTATAGATTTTATATATAATAATTATTTAAATCTAACTCTTTTAAAAAATCATACAATTGAAATTATTTGAACTTTATCTCCTATAATTATTTTAATAATTATTTGTTTTCCATCTTTAAAAATTTTATATTATATCGATGAAATTGTAAATCCTCATTTTTCTATTAAAGCTATTGGCCATCAATGATATTGATCTTATGAATATCCAGAATTTAATAATTATGAATTTGATTCATATATATTAAATTATGAACTAATAAATCAATTTCGATTATTAGAAACTGATAATCGATTAATTATTCCATTTAAAATTTCTATACGAATAATTATTTCTTCATTAGATGTTATTCATTCATGAACTATTCCATCATTAGGAATTAAAGTAGATGCTATTCCTGGTCGAATTAATCAATTAAATTTATTTTGTATTCGTCCAGGAATTTATTTTGGACAATGCTCTGAAATTTGTGGAATAAATCATAGATTTATACCTATTATATTAGAAAGAACTTCTTATGAATTATTTATAAATTGAATTAAAAATAAAATTTGAAAAATTAGTTAATTTAAATAACATTAGATTGTCATTCTAAAATTAATATTTTATTATTATTTTTCTATCATTAGATGTCTGAAATAAAGAATTGATCTTTTAAATCAATTATAGTAATTAAAATTTACTTCTAATGAATACCACAAATAATACCTATTAATTGATTAGTTATCTTTATAATATGTTTAATATGTTTATTTACTATTATAATTTTAATAAATTCATTTTTATTATATATTATCATAAAAAATATTTATAATATAAGTAATAATAATAATAATAATAATAATAATAAAAATAATTTAATTAAAAAATGAAAATGATTATGATAAACAATTTATTTGAAATATTTGATCCTTCAATTAATAATTATATTCAATTAAATTGAATTTTTATAATTTTACCAATTATTTTATTTCCAAATTCATATTGATTAATTCCTTCACGAATTTTAATAATTTTTAAATTATTTATTGAATATTTATTTAATGAATTTAAAATAATTATAACTAATAAATATTCAATACATATTTTTTCATTCTTAAGAATTATAATTTATATTATAATATTAAATTTATTTAGATTAATTCCTTATATCTTTACATCAACAAGACATTTAATATTTAATCTATCAATAGCATTATCTTTATGATTAAGATTTTTAATTTACTCAATTATTAATTTTCCTATAAAAACTTTAAGACATTTAGTACCATTAAATTCTCCAAAATTTTTAATAAATTTTATAGTAATTATTGAACTTATTAGACTTTTTATTCGCCCTTGAACATTATCAATTCGTCTTTCAGCAAATTTAATTTCAGGACATCTTATTCTTATTTTACTAAGAAATTTTATAATAAACTTCATTATTTTATCACCATTAACTTTAATAATTCAAAATATATTATTAATTCTAGAAATTTCAATAGCTTTAATTCAAGCTTATGTATTCTCAATTTTATTAACATTATATTTTTCTGAATCAAATTAATGAAAAAAAACTTTCCTTTTCATATTGTTACTATTAGACCATGACCAATTATTGTCTCTTTTAATACTATAAATATATTATTAAGAACAATTCCGACATATGTTGTGTCCGACACAACAATATGATTCCGAGATATTATTCGAGAAAGAACATTTCAAGGAATACATTCTTTTTATATTTTATCAATAATAAAATTTAGAATAATTATATTTATTATTTCTGAACTATTTTTTTTTATTTCATTTTTTTGAACATTCTTCCATAATTCAATTTCTCCTTCAATTGAAATTAATTTAATATGACCACCTAAAATAATTAAATTTTTTAATCCATTTGAAATCCCTTTATTAAACTCAATTATTTTAATTATATCAGGATTTTCAGTAACATTAAGACATTATAATATATTAAATAACAAATTTAAATCAAGAATATCAATATTAATATCAACAATTTTTTTAGGATTTTATTTTAATTTTATACAAATTTTTGAATATTATAATTCATTCTTCTGTATTAATGATAGAATTTTTGAATCTATTTTTTTTTTTATCCACTGGTTTTCATGGTATTCATGTCTTAATTGGAACATTATTTTTACTATATTCTTTAATTCGAATAATAAAAAATCATTTTTCAACAATTCATCATATTAATTTTGAATTCGCTATTTGATATTGACATTTTGTTGATGTAATTTGATTATTCATTTACATATTTTATTATATCATTATAAATTAAATTAAATTTTAAATATATAGTATAATTAAATTACATTTAATTTCCAATTAAAAAATTTAATATTAAATTAATATATTTAATTAATATAATTTATTATTTATTAATTTTTATAATTTTAATAATTATTTTTTTATTAAATAAATTTTTATCAATATATAAAAAATTTAACATAGAAAAAAACTTACCTTATGAATGTGGATTTAATCCAATCACAAAAATAAATATTCCATTTTCATTACCATTTTATTTAATTTCATTAACATTTTTAATTTTTGATGTAGAAATTATTTTACTAATTCCTTTAATTTCATATATCAAAACATTAAATTTTTTATATTTATTTATTTTAATAATTTTTTTATTTTTAATATTAATTTTTTCTTTATTAATAGAATGATCATGTAATTATTTAAATTGAATATTTTAGATTATTCTAATTAAATATTTTAATATATATATATATATATATATAAGGATTTAAAAAATAAATCAATCTTTAAGTCGAAATTAAAAGTAAATTTTACTTCTTATATAAATTTAAATTTATATATTAAATAAAATAAATTTTAAATTGAAGCCAAATTAGAGGCATTTTTTTGTTAATAAAATAATTGAATTTAATATTCCAATTTATTAATATATATATATATACATATATAAATATATATTTTATCCTATTTTTATCTATTTCTTATTCTAATTTAAAACTTATTAAGAATATTATTATATATATTTTATTTATAAAAAATTTAATTTTAATTAAAATTTTATTCTCTCCGTTTATTACGCCCCAAGGCGCTTACTGTAGGCCGTGTTCCTAACCGTCGCAAACAGATCGTCTTACATGACCGTCGAGGTATACACAAAGTAGCGATAAACGCATAGTTGTCGTCAAGCAGCGAGTTCCAGAAACATCTATTCGCCTTCGGTGCGTTATTTTATCCGCATAAAGAAAGAAGCTGGTATAGGTGATCATAGGCGCGAACGGTGGCGTGATCCGAGCGTAGTGGGGGTCGTATCTCAGAGAAGACAAAGGACCAAACGGAAGGGCAGTCAGTGGCAAATGAGAATTCAAACGGGATGCATCGAAAGGTTCAGACGAATAAAATCAAAGTCGCTTAGTCTAACGAATACATCGAGAAATATCATAAAATCGGGTCAAATTACTGTAACAAACTAATTGTATCATCGTTAAATCATTTGTGACGTATTCATTATAACTTTAAATATCGTTAAATATACACGTTTATATTAACTGTGTTAATTCAAAGTTAAAATCATTTGAACTATCTCTGTTATTCTAAACGAAACAGGGGAACGACTAATTCGCGGCGTCGATTATCATAATCGTAGCAAAAATTTACGTCTCCCGCTCACACGTTTCCCTCGCGATCGCGTCTCTACGCGAACGGTCGTAACATTTGGTCCTTCGAGCCGGATCACGAGCATTGGACGATCAAGTGAACAGAGATACAGCAGTAAATCATACAGTGATACACATGATCACATCATCATCAGCATCGCAGCAACCGTTAGCGGCGAACCTCGCGCCAACAACTAGAGGGTCAACTTCCGCAAGGAAATGTCTTACACGTCAAATCAGACACGCACGGTGACGAGCAACGTTTCAATTCGCGACAACAAGGTATGCTCGTTCATTGTATTGTCTTTACAATCCGCTATAACATTTTTTTCATCTTTATTTTTACACTGCGATTTAAGGGAAGAAAAATGATTGAAAGTTTCTTTTGTTCTTGTTTCAAATCATTTTTCCTTCTTAAAAAGGATTTTAAGAAAGATAAAAAATATATTTTTCTCAAAGTATGATAGCGTTTGTGATAGATCATGTATGATGTTGTCCTTTCTTTGCAATGCTATATCTAGTGTCCTTAAATGTTCCATATCTTTTCATTTACTTATACTCTCATCTTATTCTTCTGGTCTGAAGGTATAACTGTTACAGCTTTTAATGGTGTTTTGTTTTTATCTCTTGAATATGAGGTGGAATGGTGTAATAGGCACTGAAGTACACTAGGTGATATTTAACCAATAATGCAAATAACATCGGCTGATTCTTAACGTCGATAAACAATAGCGTCGTTCGGTTGATTTCTCGATAAAAGCGTACCCGTTTCTTTTCGTCTTTCGCGTGGTCGAATGTGCTTATTTTTTCGACCGAACTGATTCTTTTTCCATTGCCCATCGATATCATCCCCACTGACGTGCGTTCGTTATAAGTGCCCTCGTGGCTGGCGCCTGTATGCCCTTCGGCTGAAGAGAAATTCGGCTGAAGGAGAGTGAAGATATCGATGACAGATTGAGTGCGTCGTGTCGCGTTTCGACGGCGTAGCGTAGCGCTTTGTATCGCGGAGCCGTTGGAAAGTTCCATAGTCCTTGTCGCCACAGTACCCCCTTACCAGTGATAACGCTACGTAAATAAAAGAATATATGGATATTACGAAGTAGTGTGCGCGTTGGCCGGTTCTTAACACTTATCCGAAACCTGCCTGAAACCGATCGGGAAATCGTACTTTTCTCAGCTGCAACGCGCTCGAGCCAGCGTTGATAATTTTGCGTAGCTCGCTATCCTTTTCTTGCGCTGCAGCTAGCGTATGGTGATCTATTGGTTTTCCGATCGCTTCGATGCGAGATAGAGTATCGGCTACGTTATTTTCTACCCCTTTTATGTGACGGATATCCGTCGTAAACTGTCCGACGTAGTCCAGATGTCGAAACTGTCTCGGCGAACACTTATCGAGGTTCTACAAACATTGTGGCCTTTTTCCTACTTAGTTCGGTAATTTTCAATTTTAAGGTGTTGAACAATTTCGTTTCGTTGTAATTTAAGATTTGTTAACGAGCACTTTTCACAAACTGACCGCTGTTACTTATTTATATATATATATATATCAATTAATTATTAACAATTTGGGTATTAGTTAATAAAAAAATATAATAATTAAATTGCATTTAATAGTAATTTTTAAAATATATCTAACTTTTTATAAATAATTGAATAATTTTTATTCCTATAAATTAACTATATAATTCTAAAATCATTATTAAATTACAATTTAATAAATTTAATTATATTTTAAAAATTAAATTTATAAACTATATAATAAGCTAAATTAAGCTTATAGGTTCATACCCTATCGATAAATTCAAAAAGTTTTATATAAAATATAAAAATATAAGTAATATGTCTGATAAAAGATATATTTTGATAAAATATTTATGTATATAATTAAATTATACTATTACTATTTATATAATAAGTTAAAAACTAATAGAAATTTTTCTATATAAATTTTATTTTTATATACAATATTTAATTTTTTCAAAAAAAAAAAAAAAAAAAAAAAAAAAAAAATAAACATTTATTTTTTATAATAAAATATATATATTCTCTTATTTATCAGTAATTATTTTATTTTTTATTATATTAAATTCATCAAGAATTTACATTAAATGATTATCAATAGAATTTTCGACAATTATTTTAATTAGAATAATTAATATTAAATCAAATAATAAAATTGTTAGAATCATATATTTTATAATATCATCAATTCCAAGATTATTAATTATTATTATTATTATTTCTTTAAATTATACACAAGTTTTTATTTTTAAAAATTATATAATTAATTTTCTAATAAATTTATCTATATTTTTAAAAATTGGTTTATTTCCGTTTTGTTTTTGAATAATTTATATTTATAATATATCTTCATGAAATCAAATTTTAATTATTTCAACATTTATAAAATTTATTCCAATTTATTTTTTTTTCTTCAATAACTTTCATTACACCATATCTAATTCTTACTTTATTTATTAATAATACATTCATTGCTTTATATACAAATATACAACTTCTCTATAAAAAAATTATTTGGATGTTCATCAATTTTTAATTCATTATTTTTTTATTTTATTCTTCATACTAATAAAAACTTATTCATATTATTAATTCTAATTTATTTATGTATATTTTCAACTTTAATATATTTTTTTAATTTTTATAATGTAAATAATTTAAATTTTAGAAATTTTTCAATATATTCATATTTTCCTTATTATTCATATATTCCTCTTTACCATTATTTTTTTCATTTATATTCAAATGAGAATTTATTTATAATTTAAATTTAAATTTAAGAAATAATTTAATAATTTTATTATTATTAACAAGAAGAATTATAATATGAAATTATTTCATTTTACTAAAATATATTTTATTAAAATTTAAATTTAGTAAAATAATTATACATTTTGAAATTTTTCATATAAAAATCTACATTCTAATTACAATTTTATTTTTTCTTTTATATTTATTTTATTTAATTTAATACAAATATTATTAATTTAATCTTTAAATTTGCAATTTAATATTTTTCTTAAACTATATTAAATATTATAAAATAAATTTTGAAATAGTATTAAAAAATTTTTAATTTTTGTAAATAAATTTACAGTTTATTTCTTTTTCAGACATAATACTTTATTATTTAAAAATTTTTAAATTAATCTTTAAAATTTTATTTAATTTAATTAAATTAAAATTATTATAATTATAATTAAAAATTTAATTAATTAATTTATATTAAATTAATATTTAAGATTTTATGTTAAATAAACTATTAATCTTCAAAATTAATTATATAAATTTTATATTTATAAATCTTAATAAAAAAATGATTAATACCAACTAATCATAAAAACATTGGAATAATATATTTTATTTTTGCAATATGATCAGGAATAATTGGATCTTCAATAAGATTATTAATTCGAATAGAACTTAGTCATCCTGGAATATGAATAATTTATGCTATATTAGGAATTGGATTCCTAGGATTTATTGTATGAGCTCATCATATATTTACCGTTGGATTAGATGTTGATACTCGAACTTATTTTACATCAGCAACAATAATTATTGCTGTTCCTACAGGAATTAAAGTATTTAGATGATTAGCAACTTATCATGGTTCAAAAATAAATTTTAATATTACAATCATTTGATCTATTGGTTTTATTTTAATATTTACAATTGGAGGATTAACAGGAGTAATATTATCTAATTCATCAATTGATATTATTTTACATGATACTTATTATGTAGTAGGACATTTTCATTATGTACTATCAATAGGAGCAGTTTTTGCTATTATTACTCGATTTATTCATTGATACCCAATAATTACAGATCTAATATTAAATAAAAAATGATTAAAAATTCAATTTATTATAATATTTATTGGTGTAAATATAACTTTTTTCCCTCAACATTTTTTAGGCTTAATATCTATACCACGACGATATTCAGATTATCCTGATTCTTATTATTGTTGAAATTTAATTTCATCAATTGGAGCAATAATTTCAATAAATAGAATATTATTTTTCATTTTTATTATTTTTGAAAGATTAATTTCAAAACGATTAGTTATATTTAAATTTCATCAATCTTCTTTAGAATGATTAAACAATTATCCTCCCTTAGATCATTCACTAATTGAAATTCCTTTAATTATAAATAATAAAATTAAAAATATTTTTAATAATTAAAATTTAAAAATTTATTAATAAATAATATATATATATATAATTATTAATATGGCAGATTAGTGCTTTGAATGTAAAATTCAATTATAAAGATTTTTATCTTTTATTAATAAATTAATTTAATAAAATTATATAATGAATTTCAAATTCAAATAAATTTTAATTATTAAAAATTTCTACATGAAATATATTTACATTTCAAGATTCAAATTCTTTTTATTCTGATAATTTAATTTCCTTTCATAATTTAACTATAATAATAATAATTATTATTATTTCTTTAACAACATTTTTTATTATAGATTTTATATATAATAATTATTTAAATCTAACTCTTTTAAAAAATCATACAATTGAAATTATTTGAACTTTATCTCCTATAATTATTTTAATAATTATTTGTTTTCCATCTTTAAAAATTTTATATTATATCGATGAAATTGTAAATCCTCATTTTTCTATTAAAGCTATTGGCCATCAATGATATTGATCTTATGAATATCCAGAATTTAATAATTATGAATTTGATTCATATATATTAAATTATGAACTAATAAATCAATTTCGATTATTAGAAACTGATAATCGATTAATTATTCCATTTAAAATTTCTATACGAATAATTATTTCTTCATTAGATGTTATTCATTCATGAACTATTCCATCATTAGGAATTAAAGTAGATGCTATTCCTGGTCGAATTAATCAATTAAATTTATTTTGTATTCGTCCAGGAATTTATTTTGGACAATGCTCTGAAATTTGTGGAATAAATCATAGATTTATACCTATTATATTAGAAAGAACTTCTTATGAATTATTTATAAATTGAATTAAAAATAAAATTTGAAAAATTAGTTGATTTAAATAACATTAGATTGTCATTCTAAAATTAATATTTTATTATTATTTTTCTATCATTAGATGTCTGAAATAAAGAATTGATCTTTTAAATCAATTATAGTAATTAAAATTTACTTCTAATGAATACCACAAATAATACCTATTAATTGATTAGTTATCTTTATAATATGTTTAATATGTTTATTTACTATTATAATTTTAATAAATTCATTTTTATTATATATTATCATAAAAAATATTTATAATATAAGTAATAATAATAATAATAATAATAATAATAAAAATAATTTAATTAAAAAATGAAAATGATTATGATAAACAATTTATTTGAAATATTTGATCCTTCAATTAATAATTATATTCAATTAAATTGAATTTTTATAATTTTACCAATTATTTTATTTCCAAATTCATATTGATTAATTCCTTCACGAATTTTAATAATTTTTAAATTATTTATTGAATATTTATTTAATGAATTTAAAATAATTATAACTAATAAATATTCAATACATATTTTTTCATTCTTAAGAATTATAATTTATATTATAATATTAAATTTATTTAGATTAATTCCTTATATCTTTACATCAACAAGACATTTAATATTTAATCTATCAATAGCATTATCTTTATGATTAAGATTTTTAATTTACTCAATTATTAATTTTCCTATAAAAACTTTAAGACATTTAGTACCATTAAATTCTCCAAAATTTTTAATAAATTTTATAGTAATTATTGAACTTATTAGACTTTTTATTCGCCCTTGAACATTATCAATTCGTCTTTCAGCAAATTTAATTTCAGGACATCTTATTCTTATTTTACTAAGAAATTTTATAATAAACTTCATTATTTTATCACCATTAACTTTAATAATTCAAAATATATTATTAATTCTAGAAATTTCAATAGCTTTAATTCAAGCTTATGTATTCTCAATTTTATTAACATTATATTTTTCTGAATCAAATTAATGAAAAAAAACTTTCCTTTTCATATTGTTACTATTAGACCATGACCAATTATTGTCTCTTTTAATACTATAAATATATTATTAAGAACAATTCCGACATATGTTGTGTCCGACACAACAATATGATTCCGAGATATTATTCGAGAAAGAACATTTCAAGGAATACATTCTTTTTATATTTTATCAATAATAAAATTTAGAATAATTATATTTATTATTTCTGAACTATTTTTTTTTATTTCATTTTTTTGAACATTCTTCCATAATTCAATTTCTCCTTCAATTGAAATTAATTTAATATGACCACCTAAAATAATTAAATTTTTTAATACATTTGAAATCCCTTTATTAAACTCAATTGTTTTATTTATATCAGGATTTTCAGTAACATTAAGACATTATAATATATTAAATAACAAATTTAAATCAAGAATATCAATATTAATATCAACAATTTTTTTAGGATTTTATTTTAATTTTATACAAATTTTTGAATATTATAATTCATTCTTCTGTATTAATGATAGAATTTTTGGATCTATTTTTTTTTTTTATCCACTGGTTTTCATGGTATTCATGTCTTAATTGGAACATTATTTTTACTATATTCTTTAATTCGAATAATAAAAAATCATTTTTCAACAATTCATCATATTAATTTTGAATTCGCTATTTGATATTGACATTTTGTTGATGTAATTTGATTATTCATTTACATATTTTATTATATCATTATAAATTAAATTAAATTTTAAATATATAGTATAATTAAATTACATTTAATTTCCAATTAAAAAATTTAATATTAAATTAATATATTTAATTAATATAATTTATTATTTATTAATTTTTATAATTTTAATAATTATTTTTTTATTAAATAAATTTTTATCAATATATAAAAAATTTAACATAGAAAAAAACTTACCTTATGAATGTGGATTTAATCCAATCACAAAAATAAATATTCCATTTTCATTACCATTTTATTTAATTTCATTAACATTTTTAATTTTTGATGTAGAAATTATTTTACTAATTCCTTTAATTTCATATATCAAAACATTAAATTTTTTATATTTATTTATTTTAATAATTTTTTTATTTTTAATATTAATTTTTTCTTTATTAATAGAATGATCATGTAATTATTTAAATTGAATATTTTAGATTATTCTAATTAAATATTTTAATATATATATATATATATATATATAAGGATTTAAAAAATAAATCAATCTTTAAGTCGAAATTAAAAGTAAATTTTACTTCTTATATAAATTTAAATTTATATATTAAATAAAATAAATTTTAAATTGAAGCCAAATTAGAGGCATTTTTTTGTTAATAAAATAATTGAATTTAATATTCCAATTTATTAATATATATATATATACATATATAAATATATATTTTATCCTATTTTTATCTATTTCTTATTCTAATTTAAAACTTATTAAGAATATTATTATATATATTTTATTTATAAAAAATTTAATTTTAATTAAAATTTTATTCTCTCCGTTTATTACGCCCCAAGGCGCTTACTGTAGGCCGTGTTCCTAACCGTCGCAAACAGATCGTCTTACATGACCGTCGAGGTATACACAAAGTAGCGATAAACGCATAGTTGTCGTCAAGCAGCGAGTTCCAGAAACATCTATTCGCCTTCGGTGCGTTATTTTATCCGCATAAAGAAAGAAGCTGGTATAGGTGATCATAGGCGCGAACGGTGGCGTGATCCGAGCGTAGTGGGGGTCGTATCTCAGAGAAGACAAAGGACCAAACGGAAGGGCAGTCAGTGGCAAATGAGAATTCAAACGGGATGCATCGAAAGGTTCAGACGAATAAAATCAAAGTCGCTTAGTCTAACGAATACATCGAGAAATATCATAAAATCGGGTCAAATTACTGTAACAAACTAATTGTATCATCGTTAAATCATTTGTGACGTATTCATTATAACTTTAAATATCGTTAAATATACACGTTTATATTAACTGTGTTAATTCAAAGTTAAAATCATTTGAACTATCTCTGTTATTCTAAACGAAACAGGGGAACGACTAATTCGCGGCGTCGATTATCATAATCGTAGCAAAAATTTACGTCTCCCGCTCACACGTTTCCCTCGCGATCGCGTCTCTACGCGAACGGTCGTAACATTTGGTCCTTCGAGCCGGATCACGAGCATTGGACGATCAAGTGAACAGAGATACAGCAGTAAATCATACAGTGATACACATGATCACATCATCATCAGCATCGCAGCAACCGTTAGCGGCGAACCTCGCGCCAACAACTAGAGGGTCAACTTCCGCAAGGAAATGTCTTACACGTCAAATCAGACACGCACGGTGACGAGCAACGTTTCAATTCGCGACAACAAGGTATGCTCGTTCATTGTATTGTCTTTACAATCCGCTATAACATTTTTTTCATCTTTATTTTTACACTGCGATTTAAGGGAAGAAAAATGATTGAAAGTTTCTTTTGTTCTTGTTTCAAATCATTTTTCCTTCTTAAAAAGGATTTTAAGAAAGATAAAAAATATATTTTTCTCAAAGTATGATAGCGTTTGTGATAGATCATGTATGATGTTGTCCTTTCTTTGCAATGCTATATCTAGTGTCCTTAAATGTTCCATATCTTTTCATTTACTTATACTCTCATCTTATTCTTCTGGTCTGAAGGTATAACTGTTACAGCTTTTAATGGTGTTTTGTTTTTATCTCTTGAATATGAGGTGGAATGGTGTAATAGGCACTGAAGTACACTAGGTGATATTTAACCAATAATGCAAATAACATCGGCTGATTCTTAACGTCGATAAACAATAGCGTCGTTCGGTTGATTTCTCGATAAAAGCGTACCCGTTTCTTTTCGTCTTTCGCGTGGTCGAATGTGCTTATTTTTTCGACCGAACTGATTCTTTTTCCATTGCCCATCGATATCATCCCCACTGACGTGCGTTCGTTATAAGTGCCCTCGTGGCTGGCGCCTGTATGCCCTTCGGCTGAAGAGAAATTCGGCTGAAGGAGAGTGAAGATATCGATGACAGATTGAGTGCGTCGTGTCGCGTTTCGACGGCGTAGCGTAGCGCTTTGTATCGCGGAGCCGTTGGAAAGTTCCATAGTCCTTGTCGCCACAGTACCCCCTTACCAGTGATAACGCTACGTAAATAAAAGAATATATGGATATTACGAAGTAGTGTGCGCGTTGGCCGGTTCTTAACACTTATCCGAAACCTGCCTGAAACCGATCGGGAAATCGTACTTTTCTCAGCTGCAACGCGCTCGAGCCAGCGTTGATAATTTTGCGTAGCTCGCTATCCTTTTCTTGCGCTGCAGCTAGCGTATGGTGATCTATTGGTTTTCCGATCGCTTCGATGCGAGATAGAGTATCGGCTACGTTATTTTCTACCCCTTTTATGTGACGGATATCCGTCGTAAACTGTCCGACGTAGTCCAGATGTCGAAACTGTCTCGGCGAACACTTATCGAGGTTCTACAAACATTGTGGCCTTTTTCCTACTTAGTTCGGTAATTTTCAATTTTAAGGTGTTGAACAATTTCGTTTCGTTGTAATTTAAGATTTGTTAACGAGCACTTTTCACAAACTGACCGCTGTTACTTATTTATATATATATATATATCAATTAATTATTAACAATTTGGGTATTAGTTAATAAAAAAATATAATAATTAAATTGCATTTAATAGTAATTTTTAAAATATATCTAACTTTTTATAAATAATTGAATAATTTTTATTCCTATAAATTAACTATATAATTCTAAAATCATTATTAAATTACAATTTAATAAATTTAATTATATTTTAAAAATTAAATTTATAAACTATATAATAAGCTAAATTAAGCTTATAGGTTCATACCCTATCGATAAATTCAAAAAGTTTTATATAAAATATAAAAATATAAGTAATATGTCTGATAAAAGATATATTTTGATAAAATATTTATGTATATAATTAAATTATACTATTACTATTTATATAATAAGTTAAAAACTAATAGAAATTTTTCTATATAAATTTTATTTTTATATACAATATTTAATTTTTTCAAAAAAAAAAAAAAAAAAAAAAAAAAAAAAAATAAACATTTATTTTTTATAATAAAATATATATATTCTCTTATTTATCAGTAATTATTTTATTTTTTATTATATTAAATTCATCAAGAATTTACATTAAATGATTATCAATAGAATTTTCGACAATTATTTTAATTAGAATAATTAATATTAAATCAAATAATAAAATTGTTAGAATCATATATTTTATAATATCATCAATTCCAAGATTATTAATTATTATTATTATTATTTCTTTAAATTATACACAAGTTTTTATTTTTAAAAATTATATAATTAATTTTCTAATAAATTTATCTATATTTTTAAAAATTGGTTTATTTCCGTTTTGTTTTTGAATAATTTATATTTATAATATATCTTCATGAAATCAAATTTTAATTATTTCAACATTTATAAAATTTATTCCAATTTATTTTTTTTTCTTCAATAACTTTCATTACACCATATCTAATTCTTACTTTATTTATTAATAATACATTCATTGCTTTATATACAAATATACAACTTCTCTATAAAAAAATTATTTGGATGTTCATCAATTTTTAATTCATTATTTTTTTATTTTATTCTTCATACTAATAAAAACTTATTCATATTATTAATTCTAATTTATTTATGTATATTTTCAACTTTAATATATTTTTTTAATTTTTATAATGTAAATAATTTAAATTTTAGAAATTTTTCAATATATTCATATTTTCCTTATTATTCATATATTCCTCTTTACCATTATTTTTTTCATTTATATTCAAATGAGAATTTATTTATAATTTAAATTTAAATTTAAGAAATAATTTAATAATTTTATTATTATTAACAAGAAGAATTATAATATGAAATTATTTCATTTTACTAAAATATATTTTATTAAAATTTAAATTTAGTAAAATAATTATACATTTTGAAATTTTTCATATAAAAATCTACATTCTAATTACAATTTTATTTTTTCTTTTATATTTATTTTATTTAATTTAATACAAATATTATTAATTTAATCTTTAAATTTGCAATTTAATATTTTTCTTAAACTATATTAAATATTATAAAATAAATTTTGAAATAGTATTAAAAAATTTTTAATTTTTGTAAATAAATTTACAGTTTATTTCTTTTTCAGACATAATACTTTATTATTTAAAAATTTTTAAATTAATCTTTAAAATTTTATTTAATTTAATTAAATTAAAATTATTATAATTATAATTAAAAATTTAATTAATTAATTTATATTAAATTAATATTTAAGATTTTATGTTAAATAAACTATTAATCTTCAAAATTAATTATATAAATTTTATATTTATAAATCTTAATAAAAAAATGATTAATACCAACTAATCATAAAAACATTGGAATAATATATTTTATTTTTGCAATATGATCAGGAATAATTGGATCTTCAATAAGATTATTAATTCGAATAGAACTTAGTCATCCTGGAATATGAATAATTTATGCTATATTAGGAATTGGATTCCTAGGATTTATTGTATGAGCTCATCATATATTTACCGTTGGATTAGATGTTGATACTCGAACTTATTTTACATCAGCAACAATAATTATTGCTGTTCCTACAGGAATTAAAGTATTTAGATGATTAGCAACTTATCATGGTTCAAAAATAAATTTTAATATTACAATCATTTGATCTATTGGTTTTATTTTAATATTTACAATTGGAGGATTAACAGGAGTAATATTATCTAATTCATCAATTGATATTATTTTACATGATACTTATTATGTAGTAGGACATTTTCATTATGTACTATCAATAGGAGCAGTTTTTGCTATTATTACTCGATTTATTCATTGATACCCAATAATTACAGATCTAATATTAAATAAAAAATGATTAAAAATTCAATTTATTATAATATTTATTGGTGTAAATATAACTTTTTTCCCTCAACATTTTTTAGGCTTAATATCTATACCACGACGATATTCAGATTATCCTGATTCTTATTATTGTTGAAATTTAATTTCATCAATTGGAGCAATAATTTCAATAAATAGAATATTATTTTTCATTTTTATTATTTTTGAAAGATTAATTTCAAAACGATTAGTTATATTTAAATTTCATCAATCTTCTTTAGAATGATTAAACAATTATCCTCCCTTAGATCATTCACTAATTGAAATTCCTTTAATTATAAATAATAAAATTAAAAATATTTTTAATAATTAAAATTTAAAAATTTATTAATAAATAATATATATATATATATATATATATATATATATATATATATATATATATATATATATATATATATATATATATATATATATATATATAATTATTAATATGGCAGATTAGTGCTTTGAATGTAAAATTCAATTATAAAGATTTTTATCTTTTATTAATAAATTAATTTAATAAAATTATATAATGAATTTCAAATTCAAATAAATTTTAATTATTAAAAATTTCTACATGAAATATATTTACATTTCAAGATTCAAATTCTTTTTATTCTGATAATTTAATTTCCTTTCATAATTTAACTATAATAATAATAATTATTATTATTTCTTTAACAACATTTTTTATTATAGATTTTATATATAATAATTATTTAAATCTAACTCTTTTAAAAAATCATACAATTGAAATTATTTGAACTTTATCTCCTATAATTATTTTAATAATTATTTGTTTTCCATCTTTAAAAATTTTATATTATATCGATGAAATTGTAAATCCTCATTTTTCTATTAAAGCTATTGGCCATCAATGATATTGATCTTATGAATATCCAGAATTTAATAATTATGAATTTGATTCATATATATTAAATTATGAACTAATAAATCAATTTCGATTATTAGAAACTGATAATCGATTAATTATTCCATTTAAAATTTCTATACGAATAATTATTTCTTCATTAGATGTTATTCATTCATGAACTATTCCATCATTAGGAATTAAAGTAGATGCTATTCCTGGTCGAATTAATCAATTAAATTTATTTTGTATTCGTCCAGGAATTTATTTTGGACAATGCTCTGAAATTTGTGGAATAAATCATAGATTTATACCTATTATATTAGAAAGAACTTCTTATGAATTATTTATAAATTGAATTAAAAATAAAATTTGAAAAATTAGTTAATTTAAATAACATTAGATTGTCATTCTAAAATTAATATTTTATTATTATTTTTCTATCATTAGATGTCTGAAATAAAGAATTGATCTTTTAAATCAATTATAGTAATTAAAATTTACTTCTAATGAATACCACAAATAATACCTATTAATTGATTAGTTATCTTTATAATATGTTTAATATGTTTATTTACTATTATAATTTTAATAAATTCATTTTTATTATATATTATCATAAAAAATATTTATAATATAAGTAATAATAATAATAATAATAATAATAATAAAAATAATTTAATTAAAAAATGAAAATGATTATGATAAACAATTTATTTGAAATATTTGATCCTTCAATTAATAATTATATTCAATTAAATTGAATTTTTATAATTTTACCAATTATTTTATTTCCAAATTCATATTGATTAATTCCTTCACGAATTTTAATAATTTTTAAATTATTTATTGAATATTTATTTAATGAATTTAAAATAATTATAACTAATAAATATTCAATACATATTTTTTCATTCTTAAGAATTATAATTTATATTATAATATTAAATTTATTTAGATTAATTCCTTATATCTTTACATCAACAAGACATTTAATATTTAATCTATCAATAGCATTATCTTTATGATTAAGATTTTTAATTTACTCAATTATTAATTTTCCTATAAAAACTTTAAGACATTTAGTACCATTAAATTCTCCAAAATTTTTAATAAATTTTATAGTAATTATTGAACTTATTAGACTTTTTATTCGCCCTTGAACATTATCAATTCGTCTTTCAGCAAATTTAATTTCAGGACATCTTATTCTTATTTTACTAAGAAATTTTATAATAAACTTCATTATTTTATCACCATTAACTTTAATAATTCAAAATATATTATTAATTCTAGAAATTTCAATAGCTTTAATTCAAGCTTATGTATTCTCAATTTTATTAACATTATATTTTTCTGAATCAAATTAATGAAAAAAAACTTTCCTTTTCATATTGTTACTATTAGACCATGACCAATTATTGTCTCTTTTAATACTATAAATATATTATTAAGAACAATTCCGACATATGTTGTGTCCGACACAACAATATGATTCCGAGATATTATTCGAGAAAGAACATTTCAAGGAATACATTCTTTTTATATTTTATCAATAATAAAATTTAGAATAATTATATTTATTATTTCTGAACTATTTTTTTTTATTTCATTTTTTTGAACATTCTTCCATAATTCAATTTCTCCTTCAATTGAAATTAATTTAATATGACCACCTAAAATAATTAAATTTTTTAATCCATTTGAAATCCCTTTATTAAACTCAATTATTTTAATTATATCAGGATTTTCAGTAACATTAAGACATTATAATATATTAAATAACAAATTTAAATCAAGAATATCAATATTAATATCAACAATTTTTTTAGGATTTTATTTTAATTTTATACAAATTTTTGAATATTATAATTCATTCTTCTGTATTAATGATAGAATTTTTGGATCTATTTTTTTTTTTTATCCACTGGTTTTCATGGTATTCATGTCTTAATTGGAACATTATTTTTACTATATTCTTTAATTCGAATAATAAAAAATCATTTTTCAACAATTCATCATATTAATTTTGAATTCGCTATTTGATATTGACATTTTGTTGATGTAATTTGATTATTCATTTACATATTTTATTATATCATTATAAATTAAATTAAATTTTAAATATATAGTATAATTAAATTACATTTAATTTCCAATTAAAAAATTTAATATTAAATTAATATATTTAATTAATATAATTTATTATTTATTAATTTTTATAATTTTAATAATTATTTTTTTATTAAATAAATTTTTATCAATATATAAAAAATTTAACATAGAAAAAAACTTACCTTATGAATGTGGATTTAATCCAATCACAAAAATAAATATTCCATTTTCATTACCATTTTATTTAATTTCATTAACATTTTTAATTTTTGATGTAGAAATTATTTTACTAATTCCTTTAATTTCATATATCAAAACATTAAATTTTTTATATTTATTTATTTTAATAATTTTTTTATTTTTAATATTAATTTTTTCTTTATTAATAGAATGATCATGTAATTATTTAAATTGAATATTTTAGATTATTCTAATTAAATATTTTAATATATATATATATATATATATATATAAGGATTTAAAAAATAAATCAATCTTTAAGTCGAAATTAAAAGTAAATTTTACTTCTTATATAAATTTAAATTTATATATTAAATAAAATAAATTTTAAATTGAAGCCAAATTAGAGGCATTTTTTTGTTAATAAAATAATTGAATTTAATATTCCAATTTATTAATATATATATATATACATATATAAATATATATTTTATCCTATTTTTATCTATTTCTTATTCTAATTTAAAACTTATTAAGAATATTATTATATATATTTTATTTATAAAAAATTTAATTTTAATTAAAATTTTATTCTCTCCGTTTATTACGCCCCAAGGCGCTTACTGTAGGCCGTGTTCCTAACCGTCGCAAACAGATCGTCTTACATGACCGTCGAGGTATACACAAAGTAGCGATAAACGCATAGTTGTCGTCAAGCAGCGAGTTCCAGAAACATCTATTCGCCTTCGGTGCGTTATTTTATCCGCATAAAGAAAGAAGCTGGTATAGGTGATCATAGGCGCGAACGGTGGCGTGATCCGAGCGTAGTGGGGGTCGTATCTCAGAGAAGACAAAGGACCAAACGGAAGGGCAGTCAGTGGCAAATGAGAATTCAAACGGGATGCATCGAAAGGTTCAGACGAATAAAATCAAAGTCGCTTAGTCTAACGAATACATCGAGAAATATCATAAAATCGGGTCAAATTACTGTAACAAACTAATTGTATCATCGTTAAATCATTTGTGACGTATTCATTATAACTTTAAATATCGTTAAATATACACGTTTATATTAACTGTGTTAATTCAAAGTTAAAATCATTTGAACTATCTCTGTTATTCTAAACGAAACAGGGGAACGACTAATTCGCGGCGTCGATTATCATAATCGTAGCAAAAATTTACGTCTCCCGCTCACACGTTTCCCTCGCGATCGCGTCTCTACGCGAACGGTCGTAACATTTGGTCCTTCGAGCCGGATCACGAGCATTGGACGATCAAGTGAACAGAGATACAGCAGTAAATCATACAGTGATACACATGATCACATCATCATCAGCATCGCAGCAACCGTTAGCGGCGAACCTCGCGCCAACAACTAGAGGGTCAACTTCCGCAAGGAAATGTCTTACACGTCAAATCAGACACGCACGGTGACGAGCAACGTTTCAATTCGCGACAACAAGGTATGCTCGTTCATTGTATTGTCTTTACAATCCGCTATAACATTTTTTTCATCTTTATTTTTACACTGCGATTTAAGGGAAGAAAAATGATTGAAAGTTTCTTTTGTTCTTGTTTCAAATCATTTTTCCTTCTTAAAAAGGATTTTAAGAAAGATAAAAAATATATTTTTCTCAAAGCATGATAGCGTTTGTGATAGATCATGTATGATCTTGTCCTTTCTTTGCAATGCTATATCTAATGTCCTTAAATGTTCCATATCTTTTCATTTACTTATACTCTCATCTTATTCTTCTGGTCTGAAAGTATAACTGTTACAGCTTTTAATGGTGTTTTGTTTTTATCTCTTGAATATGAGGTGGAATGGTGTAATAGGCACTGAAGTACACTAGGTGATATTTAACCAATAATGCAAATAACATCGGCTGATTCTTAACGTCGATAAACAATAGCGTCGTTCGGTTGATTTCTCGATAAAAGCGTACCCGTTTCTTTTCGTCTTTCGCGTGGTCGAATGTGCTTATTTTTTCGACCGAACTGATTCTTTTTCCATTGCCCATCGATATCATCCCCACTGACGTGCGTTCGTTATAAGTGCCCTCGTGGCTGGCGCCTGTATGCCCTTCGGCTGAAGAGAAATTCGGCTGAAGGGGAGTGAAGATATCGATGACAGATTGAGTGCGTCGTGTCGCGTTTCGACGGCGTAGCGTAGCGCTTTGTATCGCGGAGCCGTTGGAAAGTTCCATAGTCCTTGTCGCCACAGTACCCCCTTACCAGTGATAACGCTACGTAAATAAAAGAATATATGGATATTACGAAGTAGTGTGCGCGTTGGCCGGTTCTTAACACTTATCCGAAACCTGCCTGAAACCGATCGGGAAATCGTACTTTTCTCAGCTGCAACGCGCTCGAGCCAGCGTTGATAATTTTGCGTAGCTCGCTATCCTTTTCTTGCGCTGCAGCTAGCGTATGGTGATCTATTGGTTTTCCGATCGCTTCGATGCGAGATAGAGTATCGGCTACGTTATTTTCTACCCCTTTTATGTGACGGATATCCGTCGTAAACTGTCCGACGTAGTCCAGATGTCGAAACTGTCTCGGCGAACACTTATCGAGGTTCTACAAACATTGTGGCCGTTTTCCTACTTAGTTCGGTAATTTTCAATTTTAAGGTGTTGAACAATTTCGTTTCGTTGTAATTTAAGATTTGTTAACGAGCACTTTTCACAAACTGACCGCTGTTACTTATTTATATATATATATATATCAATTAATTATTAACAATTTGGGTATTAGTTAATAAAAAAATATAATAATTAAATTGCATTTAATAGTAATTTTTAAAATATATCTAACTTTTTATAAATAATTGAATAATTTTTATTCCTATAAATTAACTATATAATTCTAAAATCATTATTAAATTACAATTTAATAAATTTAATTATATTTTAAAAATTAAATTTATAAACTATATAATAAGCTAAATTAAGCTTATAAGTTCATACCCTATCGATAAATTCAAAAAGTTTTATATAAAATATAAAAATATAAGTAATATGTCTGATAAAAGATATATTTTGATAAAATATTTATGTATATAATTAAATTATACTATTACTATTTATATAATAAGTTAAAAACTAATAGAAATTTTTCTATATAAATTTTATTTTTATATACAATATTTAATTTTTTCAAAAAAAAAAAAAAAAAAAAAAAAAATAAACATTTATTTTTTATAATAAAATATATATATTCTCTTATTTATCAGTAATTATTTTATTTTTTATTATATTAAATTCATCAAGAATTTACTTTAAATGATTATCAATAGAATTTTCGACAATTATTTTAATTAGAATAATTAATATTAAATCAAATAATAAAATTGTTAGAATCATATATTTTATAATATCATCAATTCCAAGATTATTAATTATTATTATTATTATTTCTTTAAATTATACACAAGTTTTTATTTTTAAAAATTATATAATTAATTTTCTAATAAATTTATCTATATTTTTAAAAATTGGTTTATTTCCGTTTTGTTTTTGAATAATTTATATTTATAATATATCTTCATGAAATCAAATTTTAATTATTTCAACATTTATAAAATTTATTCCAATTTATTTTTTTTTCTTCAATAACTTTCATTACACCATATCTAATTCTTACTTTATTTATTAATAATACATTCATTGCTTTATATACAAATATACAACTTCTCTATAAAAAAATTATTTGGATGTTCATCAATTTTTAATTCATTATTTTTTTATTTTATTCTTCATACTAATAAAAACTTATTCATATTATTAATTCTAATTTATTTATGTATATTTTCAACTTTAATATATTTTTTTAATTTTTATAATGTAAATAATTTAAATTTTAGAAATTTTTCAATATATTCATATTTTCCTTATTATTCATATATTCCTCTTTACCATTATTTTTTTCATTTATATTCAAATGAGAATTTATTTATAATTTAAATTTAAATTTAAGAAATAATTTAATAATTTTATTATTATTAACAAGAAGAATTATAATATGAAATTTAAATTTAAATTTAGTAAAATAATTATACATTTTGAAATTTTTCATATAAAAATCTACATTCTAATTACAATTTTATTTTTTCTTTTATATTTATTTTATTTAATTTAATACAAATATTATTAATTTAATCTTTAAATTTGCAATTTAATATTTTTCTTAAACTATATTAAATATTATAAAATAAATTTTGAAATAGTATTAAAAAATTTTTAATTTTTGTAAATAAATTTACAGTTTATTTCTTTTTCAGACATAATACTTTATTATTTAAAAATTTTTAAATTAATCTTTAAAATTTTATTTAATTTAATTAAATTAAAATTATTATAATTATAATTAAAAATTTAATTAATTAATTTATATTAAATTAATATTTAAGATTTTATGTTAAATAAACTATTAATCTTCAAAATTAATTATATAAATTTTATATTTATAAATCTTAATAAAAAAATGATTAATACCAACTAATCATAAAAACATTGGAATAATATATTTTATTTTTGCAATATGATCAGGAATAATTGGATCTTCAATAAGATTATTAATTCGAATAGAACTTAGTCATCCTGGAATATGAATAATTTATGCTATATTAGGAATTGGATTCCTAGGATTTATTGTATGAGCTCATCATATATTTACCGTTGGATTAGATGTTGATACTCGAACTTATTTTACATCAGCAACAATAATTATTGCTGTTCCTACAGGAATTAAAGTATTTAGATGATTAGCAACTTATCATGGTTCAAAAATAAATTTTAATATTACAATCATTTGATCTATTGGTTTTATTTTAATATTTACAATTGGAGGATTAACAGGAGTAATATTATCTAATTCATCAATTGATATTATTTTACATGATACTTATTATGTAGTAGGACATTTTCATTATGTACTATCAATAGGAGCAGTTTTTGCTATTATTACTCGATTTATTCATTGATACCCAATAATTACAGATCTAATATTAAATAAAAAATGATTAAAAATTCAATTTATTATAATATTTATTGGTGTAAATATAACTTTTTTCCCTCAACATTTTTTAGGCTTAATATCTATACCACGACGATATTCAGATTATCCTGATTCTTATTATTGTTGAAATTTAATTTCATCAATTGGAGCAATAATTTCAATAAATAGAATATTATTTTTCATTTTTATTATTTTTGAAAGATTAATTTCAAAACGATTAGTTATATTTAAATTTCATCAATCTTCTTTAGAATGATTAAACAATTATCCTCCCTTAGATCATTCACTAATTGAAATTCCTTTAATTATAAATAATAAAATTAAAAATATTTTTAATAATTAAAATTTAAAAATTTATTAATAAATAATATATATATATATATATAATTATTAATATGGCAGATTAGTGCTTTGAATGTAAAATTCAATTATAAAGATTTTTATCTTTTATTAATAAATTAATTTAATAAAATTATATAATGAATTTCAAATTCAAATAAATTTTAATTATTAAAAATTTCTACATGAAATATATTTACATTTCAAGATTCAAATTCTTTTTATTCTGATAATTTAATTTCCTTTCATAATTTAACTATAATAATAATAATTATTATTATTTCTTTAACAACATTTTTTATTATAGATTTTATATATAATAATTATTTAAATCTAACTCTTTTAAAAAATCATACAATTGAAATTATTTGAACTTTATCTCCTATAATTATTTTAATAATTATTTGTTTTCCATCTTTAAAAATTTTATATTATATCGATGAAATTGTAAATCCTCATTTTTCTATTAAAGCTATTGGCCATCAATGATATTGATCTTATGAATATCCAGAATTTAATAATTATGAATTTGATTCATATATATTAAATTATGAACTAATAAATCAATTTCGATTATTAGAAACTGATAATCGATTAATTATTCCATTTAAAATTTCTATACGAATAATTATTTCTTCATTAGATGTTATTCATTCATGAACTATTCCATCATTAGGAATTAAAGTAGATGCTATTCCTGGTCGAATTAATCAATTAAATTTATTTTGTATTCGTCCAGGAATTTATTTTGGACAATGCTCTGAAATTTGTGGAATAAATCATAGATTTATACCTATTATATTAGAAAGAACTTCTTATGAATTATTTATAAATTGAATTAAAAATAAAATTTGAAAAATTAGTTGATTTAAATAACATTAGATTGTCATTCTAAAATTAATATTTTATTATTATTTTTCTATCATTAGATGTCTGAAATAAAGAATTGATCTTTTAAATCAATTATAGTAATTAAAATTTACTTCTAATGAATACCACAAATAATACCTATTAATTGATTAGTTATCTTTATAATATGTTTAATATGTTTATTTACTATTATAATTTTAATAAATTCATTTTTATTATATATTATCATAAAAAATATTTATAATATAAGTAATAATAATAATAATAATAATAATAATAAAAATAATTTAATTAAAAAATGAAAATGATTATGATAAACAATTTATTTGAAATATTTGATCCTTCAATTAATAATTATATTCAATTAAATTGAATTTTTATAATTTTACCAATTATTTTATTTCCAAATTCATATTGATTAATTCCTTCACGAATTTTAATAATTTTTAAATTATTTATTGAATATTTATTTAATGAATTTAAAATAATTATAACTAATAAATATTCAATACATATTTTTTCATTCTTAAGAATTATAATTTATATTATAATATTAAATTTATTTAGATTAATTCCTTATATCTTTACATCAACAAGACATTTAATATTTAATCTATCAATAGCATTATCTTTATGATTAAGATTTTTAATTTACTCAATTATTAATTTTCCTATAAAAACTTTAAGACATTTAGTACCATTAAATTCTCCAAAATTTTTAATAAATTTTATAGTAATTATTGAACTTATTAGACTTTTTATTCGCCCTTGAACATTATCAATTCGTCTTTCAGCAAATTTAATTTCAGGACATCTTATTCTTATTTTACTAAGAAATTTTATAATAAACTTCATTATTTTATCACCATTAACTTTAATAATTCAAAATATATTATTAATTCTAGAAATTTCAATAGCTTTAATTCAAGCTTATGTATTCTCAATTTTATTAACATTATATTTTTCTGAATCAAATTAATGAAAAAAAACTTTCCTTTTCATATTGTTACTATTAGACCATGACCAATTATTGTCTCTTTTAATACTATAAATATATTATTAAGAACAATTCCGACATATGTTGTGTCCGACACAACAATATGATTCCGAGATATTATTCGAGAAAGAACATTTCAAGGAATACATTCTTTTTATATTTTATCAATAATAAAATTTAGAATAATTATATTTATTATTTCTGAACTATTTTTTTTTATTTCATTTTTTTGAACATTCTTCCATAATTCAATTTCTCCTTCAATTGAAATTAATTTAATATGACCACCTAAAATAATTAAATTTTTTAATACATTTGAAATCCCTTTATTAAACTCAATTGTTTTATTTATATCAGGATTTTCAGTAACATTAAGACATTATAATATATTAAATAACAAATTTAAATCAAGAATATCAATATTAATATCAACAATTTTTTTAGGATTTTATTTTAATTTTATACAAATTTTTGAATATTATAATTCATTCTTCTGTATTAATGATAGAATTTTTGGATCTATTTTTTTTTTTTATCCACTGGTTTTCATGGTATTCATGTCTTAATTGGAACATTATTTTTACTATATTCTTTAATTCGAATAATAAAAAATCATTTTTCAACAATTCATCATATTAATTTTGAATTCGCTATTTGATATTGACATTTTGTTGATGTAATTTGATTATTCATTTACATATTTTATTATATCATTATAAATTAAATTAAATTTTAAATATATAGTATAATTAAATTACATTTAATTTCCAATTAAAAAATTTAATATTAAATTAATATATTTAATTAATATAATTTATTATTTATTAATTTTTATAATTTTAATAATTATTTTTTTATTAAATAAATTTTTATCAATATATAAAAAATTTAACATAGAAAAAAACTTACCTTATGAATGTGGATTTAATCCAATCACAAAAATAAATATTCCATTTTCATTACCATTTTATTTAATTTCATTAACATTTTTAATTTTTGATGTAGAAATTATTTTACTAATTCCTTTAATTTCATATATCAAAACATTAAATTTTTTATATTTATTTATTTTAATAATTTTTTTATTTTTAATATTAATTTTTTCTTTATTAATAGAATGATCATGTAATTATTTAAATTGAATATTTTAGATTATTCTAATTAAATATTTTAATATATATATATATATATATATATATATAAGGATTTAAAAAATAAATCAATCTTTAAGTCGAAATTAAAAGTAAATTTTACTTCTTATATAAATTTAAATTTATATATTAAATAAAATAAATTTTAAATTGAAGCCAAATTAGAGGCATTTTTTTGTTAATAAAATAATTGAATTTAATATTCCAATTTATTAATATATATATATATACATATATAAATATATATTTTATCCTATTTTTATCTATTTCTTATTCTAATTTAAAACTTATTAAGAATATTATTATATATATTTTATTTATAAAAAATTTAATTTTAATTAAAATTTTATTCTCTCCGTTTATTACGCCCCAAGGCGCTTACTGTAGGCCGTGTTCCTAACCGTCGCAAACAGATCGTCTTACATGACCGTCGAGGTATACACAAAGTAGCGATAAACGCATAGTTGTCGTCAAGCAGCGAGTTCCAGAAACATCTATTCGCCTTCGGTGCGTTATTTTATCCGCATAAAGAAAGAAGCTGGTATAGGTGATCATAGGCGCGAACGGTGGCGTGATCCGAGCGTAGTGGGGGTCGTATCTCAGAGAAGACAAAGGACCAAACGGAAGGGCAGTCAGTGGCAAATGAGAATTCAAACGGGATGCATCGAAAGGTTCAGACGAATAAAATCAAAGTCGCTTAGTCTAACGAATACATCGAGAAATATCATAAAATCGGGTCAAATTACTGTAACAAACTAATTGTATCATCGTTAAATCATTTGTGACGTATTCATTATAACTTTAAATATCGTTAAATATACACGTTTATATTAACTGTGTTAATTCAAAGTTAAAATCATTTGAACTATCTCTGTTATTCTAAACGAAACAGGGGAACGACTAATTCGCGGCGTCGATTATCATAATCGTAGCAAAAATTTACGTCTCCCGCTCACACGTTTCCCTCGCGATCGCGTCTCTACGCGAACGGTCGTAACATTTGGTCCTTCGAGCCGGATCACGAGCATTGGACGATCAAGTGAACAGAGATACAGCAGTAAATCATACAGTGATACACATGATCACATCATCATCAGCATCGCAGCAACCGTTAGCGGCGAACCTCGCGCCAACAACTAGAGGGTCAACTTCCGCAAGGAAATGTCTTACACGTCAAATCAGACACGCACGGTGACGAGCAACGTTTCAATTCGCGACAACAAGGTATGCTCGTTCATTGTATTGTCTTTACAATCCGCTATAACATTTTTTTCATCTTTATTTTTACACTGCGATTTAAGGGAAGAAAAATGATTGAAAGTTTCTTTTGTTCTTGTTTCAAATCATTTTTCCTTCTTAAAAAGGATTTTAAGAAAGATAAAAAATATATTTTTCTCAAAGCATGATAGCGTTTGTGATAGATCATGTATGATCTTGTCCTTTCTTTGCAATGCTATATCTAATGTCCTTAAATGTTCCATATCTTTTCATTTACTTATACTCTCATCTTATTCTTCTGGTCTGAAAGTATAACTGTTACAGCTTTTAATGGTGTTTTGTTTTTATCTCTTGAATATGAGGTGGAATGGTGTAATAGGCACTGAAGTACACTAGGTGATATTTAACCAATAATGCAAATAACATCGGCTGATTCTTAACGTCGATAAACAATAGCGTCGTTCGGTTGATTTCTCGATAAAAGCGTACCCGTTTCTTTTCGTCTTTCGCGTGGTCGAATGTGCTTATTTTTTCGACCGAACTGATTCTTTTTCCATTGCCCATCGATATCATCCCCACTGACGTGCGTTCGTTATAAGTGCCCTCGTGGCTGGCGCCTGTATGCCCTTCGGCTGAAGAGAAATTCGGCTGAAGGGGAGTGAAGATATCGATGACAGATTGAGTGCGTCGTGTCGCGTTTCGACGGCGTAGCGTAGCGCTTTGTATCGCGGAGCCGTTGGAAAGTTCCATAGTCCTTGTCGCCACAGTACCCCCTTACCAGTGATAACGCTACGTAAATAAAAGAATATATGGATATTACGAAGTAGTGTGCGCGTTGGCCGGTTCTTAACACTTATCCGAAACCTGCCTGAAACCGATCGGGAAATCGTACTTTTCTCAGCTGCAACGCGCTCGAGCCAGCGTTGATAATTTTGCGTAGCTCGCTATCCTTTTCTTGCGCTGCAGCTAGCGTATGGTGATCTATTGGTTTTCCGATCGCTTCGATGCGAGATAGAGTATCGGCTACGTTATTTTCTACCCCTTTTATGTGACGGATATCCGTCGTAAACTGTCCGACGTAGTCCAGATGTCGAAACTGTCTCGGCGAACACTTATCGAGGTTCTACAAACATTGTGGCCGTTTTCCTACTTAGTTCGGTAATTTTCAATTTTAAGGTGTTGAACAATTTCGTTTCGTTGTAATTTAAGATTTGTTAACGAGCACTTTTCACAAACTGACCGCTGTTACTTATTTATATATATATATATATCAATTAATTATTAACAATTTGGGTATTAGTTAATAAAAAAATATAATAATTAAATTGCATTTAATAGTAATTTTTAAAATATATCTAACTTTTTATAAATAATTGAATAATTTTTATTCCTATAAATTAACTATATAATTCTAAAATCATTATTAAATTACAATTTAATAAATTTAATTATATTTTAAAAATTAAATTTATAAACTATATAATAAGCTAAATTAAGCTTATAAGTTCATACCCTATCGATAAATTCAAAAAGTTTTATATAAAATATAAAAATATAAGTAATATGTCTGATAAAAGATATATTTTGATAAAATATTTATGTATATAATTAAATTATACTATTACTATTTATATAATAAGTTAAAAACTAATAGAAATTTTTCTATATAAATTTTATTTTTATATACAATATTTAATTTTTTCAAAAAAAAAAAAAAAAAAAAAAAATAAACATTTATTTTTTATAATAAAATATATATATTCTCTTATTTATCAGTAATTATTTTATTTTTTATTATATTAAATTCATCAAGAATTTACTTTAAATGATTATCAATAGAATTTTCGACAATTATTTTAATTAGAATAATTAATATTAAATCAAATAATAAAATTGTTAGAATCATATATTTTATAATATCATCAATTCCAAGATTATTAATTATTATTATTATTATTTCTTTAAATTATACACAAGTTTTTATTTTTAAAAATTATATAATTAATTTTCTAATAAATTTATCTATATTTTTAAAAATTGGTTTATTTCCGTTTTGTTTTTGAATAATTTATATTTATAATATATCTTCATGAAATCAAATTTTAATTATTTCAACATTTATAAAATTTATTCCAATTTATTTTTTTTTCTTCAATAACTTTCATTACACCATATCTAATTCTTACTTTATTTATTAATAATACATTCATTGCTTTATATACAAATATACAACTTCTCTATAAAAAAATTATTTGGATGTTCATCAATTTTTAATTCATTATTTTTTTATTTTATTCTTCATACTAATAAAAACTTATTCATATTATTAATTCTAATTTATTTATGTATATTTTCAACTTTAATATATTTTTTTAATTTTTATAATGTAAATAATTTAAATTTTAGAAATTTTTCAATATATTCATATTTTCCTTATTATTCATATATTCCTCTTTACCATTATTTTTTTCATTTATATTCAAATGAGAATTTATTTATAATTTAAATTTAAATTTAAGAAATAATTTAATAATTTTATTATTATTAACAAGAAGAATTATAATATGAAATTTAAATTTAAATTTAGTAAAATAATTATACATTTTGAAATTTTTCATATAAAAATCTACATTCTAATTACAATTTTATTTTTTCTTTTATATTTATTTTATTTAATTTAATACAAATATTATTAATTTAATCTTTAAATTTGCAATTTAATATTTTTCTTAAACTATATTAAATATTATAAAATAAATTTTGAAATAGTATTAAAAAATTTTTAATTTTTGTAAATAAATTTACAGTTTATTTCTTTTTCAGACATAATACTTTATTATTTAAAAATTTTTAAATTAATCTTTAAAATTTTATTTAATTTAATTAAATTAAAATTATTATAATTATAATTAAAAATTTAATTAATTAATTTATATTAAATTAATATTTAAGATTTTATGTTAAATAAACTATTAATCTTCAAAATTAATTATATAAATTTTATATTTATAAATCTTAATAAAAAAATGATTAATACCAACTAATCATAAAAACATTGGAATAATATATTTTATTTTTGCAATATGATCAGGAATAATTGGATCTTCAATAAGATTATTAATTCGAATAGAACTTAGTCATCCTGGAATATGAATAATTTATGCTATATTAGGAATTGGATTCCTAGGATTTATTGTATGAGCTCATCATATATTTACCGTTGGATTAGATGTTGATACTCGAACTTATTTTACATCAGCAACAATAATTATTGCTGTTCCTACAGGAATTAAAGTATTTAGATGATTAGCAACTTATCATGGTTCAAAAATAAATTTTAATATTACAATCATTTGATCTATTGGTTTTATTTTAATATTTACAATTGGAGGATTAACAGGAGTAATATTATCTAATTCATCAATTGATATTATTTTACATGATACTTATTATGTAGTAGGACATTTTCATTATGTACTATCAATAGGAGCAGTTTTTGCTATTATTACTCGATTTATTCATTGATACCCAATAATTACAGATCTAATATTAAATAAAAAATGATTAAAAATTCAATTTATTATAATATTTATTGGTGTAAATATAACTTTTTTCCCTCAACATTTTTTAGGCTTAATATCTATACCACGACGATATTCAGATTATCCTGATTCTTATTATTGTTGAAATTTAATTTCATCAATTGGAGCAATAATTTCAATAAATAGAATATTATTTTTCATTTTTATTATTTTTGAAAGATTAATTTCAAAACGATTAGTTATATTTAAATTTCATCAATCTTCTTTAGAATGATTAAACAATTATCCTCCCTTAGATCATTCACTAATTGAAATTCCTTTAATTATAAATAATAAAATTAAAAATATTTTTAATAATTAAAATTTAAAAATTTATTAATAAATAATATATATATATATATATAATTATTAATATGGCAGATTAGTGCTTTGAATGTAAAATTCAATTATAAAGATTTTTATCTTTTATTAATAAATTAATTTAATAAAATTATATAATGAATTTCAAATTCAAATAAATTTTAATTATTAAAAATTTCTACATGAAATATATTTACATTTCAAGATTCAAATTCTTTTTATTCTGATAATTTAATTTCCTTTCATAATTTAACTATAATAATAATAATTATTATTATTTCTTTAACAACATTTTTTATTATAGATTTTATATATAATAATTATTTAAATCTAACTCTTTTAAAAAATCATACAATTGAAATTATTTGAACTTTATCTCCTATAATTATTTTAATAATTATTTGTTTTCCATCTTTAAAAATTTTATATTATATCGATGAAATTGTAAATCCTCATTTTTCTATTAAAGCTATTGGCCATCAATGATATTGATCTTATGAATATCCAGAATTTAATAATTATGAATTTGATTCATATATATTAAATTATGAACTAATAAATCAATTTCGATTATTAGAAACTGATAATCGATTAATTATTCCATTTAAAATTTCTATACGAATAATTATTTCTTCATTAGATGTTATTCATTCATGAACTATTCCATCATTAGGAATTAAAGTAGATGCTATTCCTGGTCGAATTAATCAATTAAATTTATTTTGTATTCGTCCAGGAATTTATTTTGGACAATGCTCTGAAATTTGTGGAATAAATCATAGATTTATACCTATTATATTAGAAAGAACTTCTTATGAATTATTTATAAATTGAATTAAAAATAAAATTTGAAAAATTAGTTAATTTAAATAACATTAGATTGTCATTCTAAAATTAATATTTTATTATTATTTTTCTATCATTAGATGTCTGAAATAAAGAATTGATCTTTTAAATCAATTATAGTAATTAAAATTTACTTCTAATGAATACCACAAATAATACCTATTAATTGATTAGTTATCTTTATAATATGTTTAATATGTTTATTTACTATTATAATTTTAATAAATTCATTTTTATTATATATTATCATAAAAAATATTTATAATATAAGTAATAATAATAATAATAATAATAATAATAAAAATAATTTAATTAAAAAATGAAAATGATTATGATAAACAATTTATTTGAAATATTTGATCCTTCAATTAATAATTATATTCAATTAAATTGAATTTTTATAATTTTACCAATTATTTTATTTCCAAATTCATATTGATTAATTCCTTCACGAATTTTAATAATTTTTAAATTATTTATTGAATATTTATTTAATGAATTTAAAATAATTATAACTAATAAATATTCAATACATATTTTTTCATTCTTAAGAATTATAATTTATATTATAATATTAAATTTATTTAGATTAATTCCTTATATCTTTACATCAACAAGACATTTAATATTTAATCTATCAATAGCATTATCTTTATGATTAAGATTTTTAATTTACTCAATTATTAATTTTCCTATAAAAACTTTAAGACATTTAGTACCATTAAATTCTCCAAAATTTTTAATAAATTTTATAGTAATTATTGAACTTATTAGACTTTTTATTCGCCCTTGAACATTATCAATTCGTCTTTCAGCAAATTTAATTTCAGGACATCTTATTCTTATTTTACTAAGAAATTTTATAATAAACTTCATTATTTTATCACCATTAACTTTAATAATTCAAAATATATTATTAATTCTAGAAATTTCAATAGCTTTAATTCAAGCTTATGTATTCTCAATTTTATTAACATTATATTTTTCTGAATCAAATTAATGAAAAAAAACTTTCCTTTTCATATTGTTACTATTAGACCATGACCAATTATTGTCTCTTTTAATACTATAAATATATTATTAAGAACAATTCCGACATATGTTGTGTCCGACACAACAATATGATTCCGAGATATTATTCGAGAAAGAACATTTCAAGGAATACATTCTTTTTATATTTTATCAATAATAAAATTTAGAATAATTATATTTATTATTTCTGAACTATTTTTTTTTATTTCATTTTTTTGAACATTCTTCCATAATTCAATTTCTCCTTCAATTGAAATTAATTTAATATGACCACCTAAAATAATTAAATTTTTTAATCCATTTGAAATCCCTTTATTAAACTCAATTATTTTAATTATATCAGGATTTTCAGTAACATTAAGACATTATAATATATTAAATAACAAATTTAAATCAAGAATATCAATATTAATATCAACAATTTTTTTAGGATTTTATTTTAATTTTATACAAATTTTTGAATATTATAATTCATTCTTCTGTATTAATGATAGAATTTTTGAATCTATTTTTTTTTTTATCCACTGGTTTTCATGGTATTCATGTCTTAATTGGAACATTATTTTTACTATATTCTTTAATTCGAATAATAAAAAATCATTTTTCAACAATTCATCATATTAATTTTGAATTCGCTATTTGATATTGACATTTTGTTGATGTAATTTGATTATTCATTTACATATTTTATTATATCATTATAAATTAAATTAAATTTTAAATATATAGTATAATTAAATTACATTTAATTTCCAATTAAAAAATTTAATATTAAATTAATATATTTAATTAATATAATTTATTATTTATTAATTTTTATAATTTTAATAATTATTTTTTTATTAAATAAATTTTTATCAATATATAAAAAATTTAACATAGAAAAAAACTTACCTTATGAATGTGGATTTAATCCAATCACAAAAATAAATATTCCATTTTCATTACCATTTTATTTAATTTCATTAACATTTTTAATTTTTGATGTAGAAATTATTTTACTAATTCCTTTAATTTCATATATCAAAACATTAAATTTTTTATATTTATTTATTTTAATAATTTTTTTATTTTTAATATTAATTTTTTCTTTATTAATAGAATGATCATGTAATTATTTAAATTGAATATTTTAGATTATTCTAATTAAATATTTTAATATATATATATATATATATATAAGGATTTAAAAAATAAATCAATCTTTAAGTCGAAATTAAAAGTAAATTTTACTTCTTATATAAATTTAAATTTATATATTAAATAAAATAAATTTTAAATTGAAGCCAAATTAGAGGCATTTTTTTGTTAATAAAATAATTGAATTTAATATTCCAATTTATTAATATATATATATATATACATATATAAATATATATTTTATCCTATTTTTATCTATTTCTTATTCTAATTTAAAACTTATTAAGAATATTATTATATATATTTTATTTATAAAAAATTTAATTTTAATTAAAATTTTATTCTCTCCGTTTATTACGCCCCAAGGCGCTTACTGTAGGCCGTGTTCCTAACCGTCGCAAACAGATCGTCTTACATGACCGTCGAGGTATACACAAAGTAGCGATAAACGCATAGTTGTCGTCAAGCAGCGAGTTCCAGAAACATCTATTCGCCTTCGGTGCGTTATTTTATCCGCATAAAGAAAGAAGCTGGTATAGGTGATCATAGGCGCGAACGGTGGCGTGATCCGAGCGTAGTGGGGGTCGTATCTCAGAGAAGACAAAGGACCAAATGGAAGGGCAGTCAGTGGCAAATGAGAATTCAAACGGGATGCATCGAAAGGTTCAGACGAATAAAATCAAAGTCGCTTAGTCTAACGAATACATCGAGAAATATCATAAAATCGGGTCAAATTACTGTAACAAACTAATTGTATCATCGTTAAATCATTTGTGACGTATTCATTATAACTTTAAATATCGTTAAATATACACGTTTATATTAACTGTGTTAATTCAAAGTTAAAATCATTTGAACTATCTCTGTTATTCTAAACGAAACAGGGGAACGACTAATTCGCGGCGTCGATTATCATAATCGTAGCAAAAATTTACGTCTCCCGCTCACACGTTTCCCTCGCGATCGCGTCTCTACGCGAACGGTCGTAACATTTGGTCCTTCGAGCCGGATCACGAGCATTGGACGATCAAGTGAACAGAGATACAGCAGTAAATCATACAGTGATACACATGATCACATCATCATCAGCATCGCAGCAACCGTTAGCGGCGAACCTCGCGCCAACAACTAGAGGGTCAACTTCCGCAAGGAAATGTCTTACACGTCAAATCAGACACGCACGGTGACGAGCAACGTTTCAATTCGCGACAACAAGGTATGCTCGTTCATTGTATTGTCTTTACAATCCGCTATAACATTTTTTTCATCTTTATTTTTACACTGCGATTTAAGGGAAGAAAAATGATTGAAAGTTTCTTTTGTTCTTGTTTCAAATCATTTTTCCTTCTTAAAAAGGATTTTAAGAAAGATAAAAAATATATTTTTCTCAAAGTATGATAGCGTTTGTGATAGATCATGTATGATCTTGTCCTTTCTTTGCAATGCTATATCTAATGTCCTTAAATGTTCCATATCTTTTCATTTACTTATACTCTCATCTTATTCTTCTGGTCTGAAAGTATAACTGTTACAGCTTTTAATGGCGTTTTGTTTTTATCTCTTGAATATATTCCGCTTCATTTATCACTTTTAATTTATCGTCATCCCTTCGAGTTCATCTATCTTATCTTGTAGTTTCAAGTTTTCTTCTTTTTTCTATCCATTTTATTTCCTTATCTCCTGTTATTTTTCTCTAGCTTAACATCTTGTATTAGGTGTAACTAAATATATTATTTGCCTTTCTTATCTCCTTTAATTTGTCTTTCATATTTCTCATTTCTTCTCAACGCGAGAATTGATTGTAATTTCAACAAATAGATAAAAAAAAAAAAAAAAAATTCTCATTTCCCTAAACATATCTATCTTTTTCAGGATTTCAAATTTCATGCCTTTATTCCCTGTGTTCACAACTATATTTCCTTTGTTTATACTTGTTGTTATCTATTCTTTGTCTTTTGTTGCCATTTTGCTGTTTATGATGTGTTTTTCTAATTTTCCTCTTGTGTTTCTTTCCTCTGCCATTTTAGTTGTAACTGTCTACTGTCTTGAGCTTTCTTTGTTTCGTTGTAGTTTCCTATTATCTGTTTTATCTTTTTCTGTTTTTTTTATTTATTTCACTGTTAGAATTTCTTGCTTCTTACAACATTTTATCGTATTGTCTTGTTCTTCTTTTATTACACTCTACATGTGGGATTCAGCCAACTGTGGATATTGACAACTGTATGTGGAAAGTAATGAAATAATTCTGGAAATCAATGTTTCTGAAATTTTCTTTCAGATATTACTCTTTATGCCACATTTAAGTATAACTGTGAAATAAATTTTTATCTTTTCTTGTAAGTGTACTTTTACACATCGTTCCTGGTGATAGTAGTATAACAATATTTTATTGCACACACAAAAACTGGACTTATGCTGCAATAAAATGAAATTATAACACTAACTTTTGTTACAATGATTATAAAAAATTAAATAAACTGCGGAGGTCTATGCAGTAAATATGCAAAGTATATGCGATGTTATACCCGTTGAGTCCAACAAGAACTTCGGGATATTTTGTGGTGGTGTAATATGGTCCAGTGGCAGATAGCGCGGAGACAATGTATCTATGTGCTGAATCAAAAGTAAAACTTTTTTATTTCTAACTTTTCCAAAATTAAACTTTTACTAATATATTTGTGACGTTAGATTTACTTATTGATATGTATTTAATTATCATTTACTCAGTAAGCAAATATGCTCCAAATTATATCGTGCTTGGTCTTATCTGAATGAGAAAAGTGTGACAAATATGTTGGTAAATGATTTCATTTACTACAATGAATCAAAAATAAAAAGAATTTAATTTATGAGTTGAGGGTCTCAGCTTGTGGGAAGTTTTTAATGTTTGCGTAATGTACGCCTAGTATAGGTGCTCACATAAACGTTGCACTTCATACTACCATTTATTGACTTACAATGTAACCATTCCTTAGACTATGAACTTACAAACTAGTATAGGGAGGCCCGATATTGTATTAAGGATCGCTGACATTTTAGGAGGGGGAAGAAAGAGAATAAACGTATGAGATATATAATTACGTATATATGATTACACAATTGCAGGGAACATTTTCTTAATTTAACTGTGTTTGTATAACGTCAATTCACATCAGAGACCAGGCCACACACCGCGGGCAGGATGGCGCCCAGATGTCTGCACATTCTTGGCGCGTGCCCTCAGTAGTCCTAAGTACCCACCAGGGGTCTTGGAATTTTCATAGTTAAGGTCCTTCAGGCCAAGCGAGTATCTCTTGTCTTAGATTTCCTTTTACGTTTATTGTTTACTACGGGTTAACAGGGAAAGTAGGTTTTCCTCGCGTCTGGTATGTTGCGTTAGCAACTTTCTCACGAGGGCGGCTAAAACCCTTCCTGGTCCACCAACCGTCTTATTATCCAATCGGAGAAAGATGTCTACTACCCTCACTTCCTTAACCAAAATTATCATCAACAAGTCCGATAGTCCCGTGTCCTTAGACACACCCATCCCTAGCTTTCCCCAGACACAGTATCGTCAGTAAAACTTCACTTATTCCGTATCCTTAGAATAGTCAACATATCTTTACCGGTCTCTATCCTTATAACAGTCGCGTACTTAACGTATCAGTGTAACTAGGTTTTACATAAGGTGATTGGAGTGAATTGTGATTTGTGTGTGTTAATTCAGTGTGTATTTCATTGTGATTGCTGAATTCATAATAAAGATTAATGAAAACAAAATTAATAGTTGTGTTACGACTCAGCTATTTTATTTTATCGTCTAACCCTCAAGTTTACGTGACATTTGCATTGTTCTTTTGTGATCTTTGCTTACAATCTTTGGTTCATTTACTAACTAAACATACGGTTTTCTTATCGCTATAATTTAATTTTCTACGGTGGTTAGCCACCAATATTTATCTTTATTGTCTTTGAGTGTCTCACTTAAATCTACGGTTGACAATTTATACATAAGTCTTATATTGCTATCCTTATGGTCTATGTCGCTATCGTACAGTATTTTTTATTATTACGTTTCTGCTGTAGTGATAGAATAATGCTAAGTTATTATTGTTTTGGATTAATTTCACGCTATCTAAACAGGTGAAGGATTCCGGGGAAAAATAACCTGTTTTTTGAATGTGTTTGTGGTATAACGGGTTTGACTATAGATTGTTGGCGACGATGAAGTTTATGATTATTTTGTGTATCTTTGACCAGTGGTCTGACTAATTTAAGAATGAAGAATCGATATGGATTAATTTGGGCTCTTCGTATAGCTTGTGATTTGCTATATTTGCTAAATTTCAATTCTGGCAATCTATATATTCCTAAACATGCTGTGATGTATTTTCTTTCAATGATTCTTAATTTTTCCGTGGCGTTGACACTTACATTGAAACAGATTTAACGACCATACGTTAGAATGGTTGGTCTAATTAGTGTTTTGTAGCAGTGAAGTTTTATTGATCTGTGCGAATCTTTCGAGTAAGGTAGTCTTATGAGGTATAAGAAGAATTTATCTGCTTTCTATAACTGTGTCTTTATGTTGTCGTTGTGATTTAACCCGAAGTTTAGATGGACTCCGAAGCATCTAACTTTGTTTGCATCGGAAAATTTTCCGTTGATATTTTCTGTTGTATGGAAGAATATTTTCGAATTTATTCTCACGTCGTACTTTGCTTTTGAAGTTTTTGAAATATATGGACTGAACGAGATTGTTTCACATTTATGGGTGTAGATTCTTAGCTTCCGTGTTGGAAAGCGTAATTTTCTACTTTCTTGACTAGGTCTTGCAGCTGGATTTTTATTTGTCACGGTTTATTGTTTCTGATGTAATTAACATATCATTTACGAATGCTATTGCTGATTTATTATTTTGATTGCCGTTCTTGTTCATGCCATACATTTATAATAGGACACTAAACATGGATATTGAACAGGATAGGCCGGTTTACCGTGTCTTACTGTAGATCTCGATGCGTTTGGTCCTTTTGCTTGATCCCTCTGAGAGGTAGAAGTATCTATCATTTTCTTTTTAATTTTTCCTTTATTAAACGTTCTTATTTGTTTCTACAAATACTTACATTTTTGTATCATTTGCTAATTACTATAGCATGGGGATTTCTGTGCTATTACCCATAATAAAAAAAAAACAAAATAAAATAAGGAAGGTTTTTAACGTTTTAATTAGAATGTATGGGTGTGTGATTTGTTAATAATTGAGGATGAGTAAGGATAACTATCATCATCATTATCATCATCATCATCATCATCATTATTATTATTATTATTATTATTATTATTATTATTATTATTATTATTATTATTATTATTATTATTATTATTATTATTATTATTATTATTATTATTATTATTATTATTATTATTATTGTTGTTGTTGTTGTTGTTGTTGTTGTTGTTGTTGTTGTTGTTATTATTATTATTATTATTATTTTCTGTGTCCCTTGGTTCTCCTGTTATTTCTCATTCTTCTATTACGTGTCTCAGGTCTTCTTCTTTCTTTTTACATAGCTTGCATCTTTTTTCTCCCTCTTCTTTCCAGTATTCCCTTGATTTAGTCTCGTTTCCACATCTGAATCTTGCTAATATTTTTCTGTCCTTCCACTTCATCCTCCCTTCTAAGTATTTTGCTAACTCTTCTTTGGCGATTTTTCTATAATGTTTGTCATACTTTGATTCCCTTATCCTTTCCCCCCTCTCTTCTGCTTCTCTCTTTCTCCTTTCTTCTATAATTTGGTCTAGTGTCATCTTTTCTTGCTCTTCTCTTACTTCCATCTGTGTCCCTCCATTTCTCATCCTTTCTAGTCCCTTCTTTCTCTTTCTTGCTCTTTTCCGTTATTGGCCATTTCCCCAGTTTCTCTCTCTTTCCTTTATGCACTTCTTTACTAGTTCCTTTTTTGACTCTATGGCTTTCCCTTCATACCTTGCTGCTCTTCCTAATACTTTTTCTTTGATTTCTGTTAGCTTACATTCTTCTATCGATATATAATTCGGTGTTGTCATATCTAAACCTAAGCTCCATTTCACATATCTTCTTTGTATTCTATCCAGCCTTTCTTCCATGTTCCAGCCTCATACCTATGCTCCAAACAGCGCCACGTTCTCTACCAGCGTTCCAAACATCTTCACTCTCCTCTTGTTGTCCTGTTTGGAAATTTTTTCTTCCACGCTCCATGTTTTCTTCATTGCTATTCTTGCTATCTTTTTCCTGTCTTCTATGTGTTTCTCATCACTATCGTTTTTTCAGTAGTATGTACCCTAGGTATCTTATCTCGTCCACTTCTTCTAATTCTCGTTCTCCCCATTTCCATTTTCTTTGTCTCCTCTTGTTCTTTCGTTTTTTTCGAAAACTACACTCTTGGCCTTTTTCGTGCTCAGTTCCAATTCGGTTTCCTTTAAAAATATTTCGAATCTCTTTAGCATTTCCTTTAGCTTCTCCTCTCTATCAACCATCAGCACAATATCGTCTGCATATGTCAATGACCATACCTTTCTTTCTCCTACCACTATGCCCCCCCCCCGACTTGTCCTTTCCTTAATTCTTCTTCCAGCCCCGCCACGTAAATGTTAAATAACGTAGGGCTCAACGGGCATCCTTGTCTGACTCCCCTCACTGTCCAAAATTCTTTTGTGTTGTTATTCTTGATTCTTACCACATTCTTTGTTTCTGCGTATATCTCTTTAATCCTTCTGGTTAAGTTTTCGTTAATCCCCATTTTCCTCATTTTCTCCTCCAATTTCTTTCTGTTTAGCCTGTCGAACGCCGCTTTTAAGTCCGCAAAGCAGGCATGTAGTTTTTCTTTTTCTCTACTCAACTGTTTGTCTATGATATGGTTTATCACAAATACCGCGTCTTTCTTTTCTGAATCTGAATTGGCTCTCTTTCAGTTTGTTTTCAATCTCTGCCTTCAGTCGTTCGTGCAGTATCCCTGCACAGATCTTGTATGCTGTATCCATTAATGTTACTTTTCTGTAACCCTTCCCTGCTCTCTTGTCCCTCTTTTTATATATCGGACATATTTGCTCCTTTTTTCCAATCTTCTGGTATCCCCACCCCATTCCATATTTTCCTTAACAGAGCCCATAACGCTTCACCCACTTCCTTCGGTGCATACTTCCATACTTCATTTTCTAACCCGCCTTCCCCCATTGCTTTCTTCTCCTTCAAGTTTCTTAGTTTGTATATCACCTCTTCCTTCTCTATATATTATCTTCTCTCTCCTCCATTATTTTCTCTTCTGCTCGATGCTCCTCTTTTTTCCTGCCCTCTTTGTGCTCTGTTCCTTCTAAAATTTCCATAAAATGATTTTTCCACTCTTCCTCGCTTATTTCATATAATCTTCATCTATATTCTCTCTTCTTCTTCTGTATTTATTTATGTATTTCCACGCTTCTTGTTCTGTTTTGATCTTCTTGATTTTCACCATTTCTTCTTCTTCGTATCTTTCCTTTCTTTGTTTGCACCTCTATTTGAATGCCTTTTTTCCTCCATAAGAGCTTCTCTACTGTATTTTCCTTTCATAAACTTTGTCACCTTCCTTCTCATCTCTCTTTTACTCTCTTTTCCTCTCTTTCTATTCCTTATCTTTACTTTCTTCTTTTGCATTTCTTCGTTTATCTTCTTGTTGATTTCTGTCCACATTTCCGCTACTGTTCTTCCGTTGCAGGTCCAGTCTTTACATTCGTCCAAGTATTTTTCCACACTTTTGTTTGTCCATTCCCTCTTCTCCTTCTCTTCTTCTTCCTTTTCCTCATTTTTTTTGTAATTCCGCTGCCCCCCCCCCCCTATTTCTATTTCTAACGGCATGTGGCCTGACTCTGTTCTTTTTCCTATTTTCATGTAAATTATTTCTTCTGTCGCCTCCTGATTGCCAATCACATAGTCTATTACTGAGTTTCCTCTCTCGCCAATATAGGTTCGCTTCTCTCCTTCTTTATCGCTGCCATTGATTATCTTTAGCAGTGTTCTTCCTTCCATGTTTATTGTCTTGTCTTTTGATCGTCTGTTTTTTTCTTTCCCTACGTCCTCGTTTATCGACCCTCCCTCTTCTCCCGTTCTTGCGTTCCAGTCTCCGCCGATGATCACCACTTCCTCTTCTCTTCCGTCTACTCTTTCCTCTATTTTTTTCCATGTCCCTTATGTATCTTGATTATAAACCATCATTATCCTATACGTCTTGTAATTGTATATTATTTTTCTTCCAACTATATTGTCACTAATTCCGTTATATACTATTTCTCTTAGGTTTTTATTTATACCCGTTGTTATTCTTCCCTTTGCTCTTCCTTTTTTCCTTACTGTCATTGCTGCCCTGCATTTCCAGTCGAATTCTTTGGGTAGTCTATATTTTAACTTTTCTCTTTTGTCCTTACTTATTAACCCTGCTACATTTCAGAAGCACGTTTTCATCCCCATTGTAGTCCCCCCTCCTGTTCCTCTTTTTTCATTTTCCTTCCCCTCTCTTTCTTTCTTCCTCCAGCCTCTCTTCGTTTTCGTTTCACCTGTACCATTTGTTTTCTATTGTTAGTTTCTTGTATCCTGTCCTTACATATTCGCCTTGTTCCATTCTTTCTCTGGCTACCCTTCTTGTGTGTTGCTTCCCATCCCTTTCTTTTTTTGTCAGATCATCGTCCATGTATACACTCTTTTCCCATTTGCTTTTCTCCTTCATTATCCTTATTTTTTCCTCCATTGATTTCATCGTTGCCACTATTATTGTGTTCTTCCCCCCCCCCCCCACCCACCCCCACCCCACCTTTATCATATGTGCTTTTTCTACTTCTGCCCCTATCCTCATTTTTTCGTTTATGAACTCCTTTACTGTCTCTTCATTGCTTCCTTCGTTCCAGTCCACTTCCTTGATTACTATGTTTCTTCTTCTTTCCTCTCTCTCTGCCCTGTCCTGATCCTCTCCAATTCTTCTGATTCTACCCAATAATTCTTTCTTTTCCCATTCCCACTCTCCTTTCTCTCTGTCTGTCTCTCTTTCCCTTCTTTCCCTTCTTTCCCTTTCCTCTTTCATTTCTCTCTTCAGCTCCTCCACTTGCTTTTCCAATATATATATATTTTATTTCCTCGATCATTGCCTCGAATCCTCTTTCCATTTTCTCTATTTTTTCCACCACTGCCTCCATTACTTTCTCTCTGGCTGGTGTCTCTTTTTCTGTCGAGCTGTATTTGTCCAGTGTATTTTTGAAGACTGCTTTACCAGTACTCCTTGGTCTTCCCCTGTTTGTCGCCATCTGCCGTTTCCCTACCTTACTTTGTTTTGCCGCGCTTCTGGCCTCCTAACCTCTTCTTTTCTAGTTTTTCTTATTTGTAGCTTTCTCTCGTTCTTGTCTCCTTTTTCGCTTTTCTTTTGCCTTCTCCTTGTATGCTCACTCTTTATTTTCCCCTCTTCATGCCTCTTTATGCTTCCTGTTCCTTTTTCCCTTCACACTTCACTTTTTCCACAGAGATCTCCGTCCGTGTGTTACCCTCGGCCCGAACCGAACCGAAAGCCCAAGTAAGGATTACTATTTTTGGCAAGCGAGTTTATGTAATTGTCCATTTTGTCGTGATATGCTTTAGAGAATTTTGTGTGCACTTAGTATCGATGTTAGTATAGTTGATTGGAAGGTTTCTGTTTTCTTCATATTTGATTTGGCAACCATGCCCCATTTTTGTAGTTCATAAGACCAGGCTGCATATGTCTGATTTAGATTTTCTTGCTACGAGCTACATGGAATTTCTGATTAGATGTAAGTGTTTAGTTTTTTCTTGTATGTGTTTCTTCCAGTTCAACTTATGACCCAGATGTAACTCCAGATGTATTTAACGAAAGTTGTCTGTTGGATTTCCTGATTTAACAATTTGTTTGAGTTTGGATCTAAGATAAGGTCACTGCAGCAATGGCTTAATGCGTCAACATGTGACATTTTCACATTCAATTTTGTAAGATCACCCATTGCGCAATGCGTGGGTCGACTGTTTGTTTGCTTAACGTGAGACTTTGTTTAAAGTTTAAACAATGATTCTATCTTCAAAACCGTTCACGAGAATAAAACGAGATCGATGATAGGAAGTTCTAATTCGATTCTCGAGGGCAACGAAATTATCAGTGAAGAAGGAAATTTTCAAAATTAATTTTCTTACCTTGAGGAGTAGGTGCTGTCTGGTGCCATTACCTCAGCTGCTCCGGTGGTCGTCGATGTTTTTGTTGGGTTTATTACTTGAACTCGAATATAGTTTACTATCAACTTTTACTTTATTTATCTATTTCGATACAGACTGAACAATTTACTAACTGGATTAATACCGCAATTACAATGCCCGTTTCTGTCTAAGCGATGAAATGAGGACTTCAAAGATAAAATTTTCTTTTTACTTAGTCGCGGCTCTCTTTTCTTGACCGAAAAACTAAAGACCCCGAAACGCAAAATACTACACAAAATTTTTAAACGCAATGATGAGCGCAATAACGAACGTAGTAACAATGAACACAAAGAGTGAACAAAATAATAATGAACCGTAATAACAATGATCACTAAGAATGAATACAAAAATAATGAGCACAATATGGTACGTAAATTATAATGAGCACAAAGAATGATTAAAATAATAATGAGCGCTGCGCTATGTTGCTACGCTTATTTATAATGCCATCCCCCACGGAGTGGTGGTCCACTGGGGCTTCACTTCCGTGGGAATCGGGATGTTGCAGTTTGGGTTTCCTGAAATCGTACGTGAGACTGTCTTCTCATATCTATGATTCTTACCTCTGAATGAAAATCGACGCATCATAATAGTGTGATGCTGGTAGTGAACATCTTAAGAGAATCTTAATTAGCCTAGGCCCTGTTTTTAATATTTGATTTCATTCGACTGCATGTGGCCTTCTTTCATCTACTGGCCGTCGGTTTTTCGTAATCGCCACGCAAGCACGTGTTGCCGTACGGGTATATGTGTCGCTATCGAGTTTTACTGCCTCGGCTCCCATTGTTGGCATAACATACGGTCAGCGTTACAGTTACGTAATTATTTCATTCTAACCACTTCTAGTTAATTATGATTGCGACAATAGATCATGGGAGTTGTGGTGTCTTCACAAGAGATACCCTGCTTTCTCCCATGGGTTATTTACATTTTCCATTTCTGCTGCTATATTTTTATTGATTGTAGTATAATTTGACATTAATTGATGTACGGTACAAGGAGAAATGAGAACATTCTCCCATGAGAATATTATATGTTTTACCAGTTTATATTTTTTAAATGTTATATTTTATAAATTATATACATGCAGAAAAGATATGAAAGTTATAGAAGGAAATCTAAATAGAATCTTGTTATATTTTTTATTGATTACTATTAAGGTGTTTTGAAAGCAAAATGATAGCTTATACGCAATATTTTATTGTTTTACTTCTCATTAAATTATGCAAGTAAATCAGTTAGTCAATCAAAGTAAGACTATATATACATTACAAATAACTGTAACGTCTTAAAAATTACAAAATTCATTAATGGATATAGAAACATGGTAACATAATCGTTAGAAAGGTCTGTGAAATATAACACAAGGGTGAGCAGAGAGCAATCGCCGGTATCAACGAATACCAAAGGATATGCCAAAATAGTAGGTCTTATTAAACGATCTTTTATTAAACGATCAACGCTTTTGCAACGATGTAAACATTTGAAACATCCAACATTGAAACGCTGGATATTTCTCGCCTCTCGCCGTAGAGAAAAGCTATAGAAATTACGAAAGTACGTATGCAGTGTAGGAAGTATCGAAGAAAGGATGTATTTAGTGATGGAAAATAATTTGACTCGAATGCGTTAGATGTTCCTAAGAATCATGCAGTACTAAACCATTATTCAGATAAAAGAAAAGGAGAAGAAAAGTGGAAAGATTAGAAATGATATACTTGCGTTGCGAACTTTGGGACGGAAACGGAAAGAAGATGCGCATGATACGTTTAGAATATGAACATGTTGGGTAGTGGAGAAATGACACTTATAGATATATGGAAGGAAAACAATAATAACGGATGGATTCTTTCGTTCGTGCACTTAAATCAGATGATCATGTGGTTAGTATGAATTTCTGTAATAACGTCATTGGAAGAAATGGAGTTAATTATTCCTGCGCGATATAAAACGCAGCATACGCCAACCTCCTAATTATGGAAATTTTCATCACTTTATAGACGAATATATTTGTATGATTTGAATGTACAACTATCTCTAAAGAAATTACATGTAGAATTTTAGCATGTTTCTCTTGGCATAAAAATTGTGCAATATGATCAAGCAACAGTGATATAAGATAATATCACGTTACAGTTTATCTGAACGAAAAAACGAAATATTTACTTGTGTAATATTCACAAATAAAACTATGCAATTACCAGAGATATCGCAATCGATCGAAAATGTTGCACGATTCAAAACAGTTTCTTAAAAAAAGTTGAAAGAAGTGTTGGTTTATTAGATCATGTGAAACAAGAAAGTATTCACATAATGACAACTCCGAGGCTCTACTTCCTAGGATTATAGGATTTGGAGGTGCAGTTCTACCCCAGATATGCTTGTAGAGCCTCTTCACCTCCCTTGCCTCTGGCGGTTGCCTGCCTGGTTCTAAGTAAGCCAAGTCATTGTTAACAATTACATCGGCCAACATCCTTGGACACATTTTAAAGATCTCCTGACAGCATGCGTTGACCCAAGATGACGGCATGCAGATAGGTTGTGTTCGCGTCGCTTCGTACACTGTCCGTGTGTACAAACAGTACGCCACGAATGTAATCCAGATGTCTTCACGTGGGCAGACGCCACCCGCCACCCGCCACGAATGCAAGCATGGTTTTGCAACCCTTGAAAACGCAAAAGCCTGAAAAAGGGGCAGAGTGGTCAACCCCTAAAGATACTAATATAAGCGCTACATCGATAAAGCAAAACAGCCCAGAAATCAAGAAGCGGTCTGATGAAGAGAAGGAGGATACTAAAGAAGAATCGCGGCCAATACCCGACATAAGGGAACGAGCTAGCGATATGGAAAAGAGGGTCCTACCATTCTGCCACGACCCGAGCAACAAAGTTAACAAGGGCAAACCGCAACGATAATGCGTTACTTTAAGGATATGGGAGGATTTGTGGAGAATCTCCTGCTCCACAACTGTCATCTAGCCGGAAGCCTAGAACAAGCTAAAAGCTAAGAATAAGGAAACTGTGATATTAAGCGCTGTGAGTAAGTCGCTGGAAGCCAGCAAGCGGCTTAAAACGGCCGTTAAGAAAACAACGAAGGCCGAGCCGAAACAGCTCTCGTACGCGGAAAAAGTGAAGATGGCCAGCAATAAAGCAGACAAATGGCGGTAAAACCACCGAGAAATGTGGTTATAATCCGGTCGGAAGTTGAGGATGGTGAAATAAGAACCAACGGAGAAGCGCGCGACGCGCTATTCACGCTAGTAATCCCCCGTAAAGGGAGAATACAAGTCACAGCAGTTGAAAAAAAAATAAGCGACACCGGCCTAATCGTGGAAACGACGAAGGACTGAAGCCGGAAGGACTGAAAGCGTTCACAGAGGATGTACAGAATACACACATAACGTACGGACATTCGGAGAAAAAATAAAATAATCATATGACTCATGCGAAAAATCGTTCTTCACATAAGTGGATGAATATCTGAAAAATATTCGAAATTCGAACATCTTACACATGTTCGCACATTTATCGAGAAGTGAGTTGTGTATTATACAATTTTTCTAGATGTATATGTTTTTTGTCACATAAATGTTATTAGGCCAGTTGCTGAACAAGAGTATAAAGATTCATCACTTTGAGCGGAGGCATATGCTTGTACGAGTTTAAAATAATCTTCTTACCATTGAAATCTATCCATAGTTACGCTATAAATTATAATACAATTTGTATATTGTATTTGTATTCAACAGTACATCTCAACTGAACAAATGTATGGCGTAACAACTATTTATCACTAAAGCGAAGATGTCTAACCCAATCGAATTTTATTGTCAATGTTAGTATTATTTTAGAAATGATATAAATAGTAAAAATGAAAAGGAAACAACTTTTAATTCTCTGATAATTTAATAAGAGGAGCATCTAACGCTCCTTTTCTCTCGATCTGTTTAGCAATAATTTTATTCACTAATTTTTCGAGAGCTTCAAATATGATCTCACTGCGCTCAAGACTGTCAATAGACAACGTGCAGAGAAAACTTTGGTGCCTCATCTGTGAAATGCTGTCAAAAAGGCTTTAAGTGAAAACATACATACATGCCTGTATGAAAACTGCAACTGCTCATGAATTCAATTTCGACTCGGATTTGAGAATCCTATAAGATATCATTTTAAACTATACTAAATATATAGAGTACGCTGTCCCGCGTATCCTGAAGATATCTTTAAAATGACGGTCCTACCAAATTAAATTCAGACTGTTTTCTGAAACTGCTTAATCAAATGATGCATTGATTTATTTATAGTAGTAAATTTGGGCATCAGAAATTTGCTCCGTCCATTTGAAAGTCCATCGAACTCGGTCTATTTATCACCGTTACGAAACATATATACTCTAGTAGGAACATTCCTAACACGATAATGCTTAGAGGAAAGCACGCCAGAATCGCTGTCTCTCAAATCCATTCAATGAATAAGAGACGAATGAAGATGCGTATTATAGTTATATGCAAGTATCCGTAAAGTGGTGTGAGACGTTCGAACAGGTTTGTTCGATGAAAATCAGCTACATACTCTGTTCCGGGTGAAGAAATGAGCCGCAAATGGAAAAGGGTGAAAAGGGAAGGGGAAATAAGGAGAATACAAAGAGTCATCTGTTCTCGATGACGATTGCCTATACCACCGCCCTTGTTGAATATTTTAGCAGTTCTAGTATATTTGAGCATATTTGTATTTATATTTCGATGCACACTACCTCTTCGACCATTTATTTCCGTGATTATGACTGAGGAACAAACAGAAGATACTTATCGTAAATGAAATTTAAGCAAGAAGGAACTTTTTGCGATGTTAACTCCAAATGAGAAAATATGTATATATCAGTATGGATCATGACCTGCCTATTTTTACATTAAATGTTTTGAAAAGTTGTATTTCAAAGCATGGCATGGTTTTCGTCGAAGGAAATCGTTTCGTGGAAGGAAATAGTTTCAAATAGTGAAAGAGCAAAATTATATAACTCTGAAAGAATAATATAATTTAACATGAAAATATTAAAAAACTGAGTACATCGAAATATAATAGATATTTTACAAGGGAAGTAAAAATATAGGTAAATAAATATAAGTAAAAAAGTATAAGAAATCATTTATTTTTTCTAAAATATATTTTGTATAGCGCGTGCTATCATTTTGTTATCTCAAATTTATCTTCTATTTATATTTCTTTACATAATTTTCACAATATATTTATGAATTAGATGTATTTTCATAACCTACTACTAGCGTTCTACTAGCGAGTTTTCGCATGCTCAATGAGATATGTAGTATAGGAAGTGCATAAATATATATTTTTTATGTATCTTCAAACACGAACTAGAATATCGAGCATGTTATCATTTTCCTGTGGATTGTAAAATGATCAACCGTGGTTGATAAATTAACAAATTGTAAAAATTTGTCAATTTGTAGTACGAGTGCGGAGTGCGAGTAGTAACGATAGTGAACACACAATTGAATACCCAAACGACAAACTCCTGAGCTTTATACTTATTTTTACGTGGGTCCAAACTTTATCGATTCGATATAGGCTCCGACCGCTCTGGGTTATTTAAAATATATGTCGGGTTAAGATCGGAATTTTGGGCGCGTGACAACTCTTCGCGTGGACTAGCCAATGTATGTCCCATTGTATCGGCACCTCCGAGGTAACCTCACACGTGGCTAGGCCCGCTCTCGAGGCCGCATGCCGCCACAATCACACTTCTCGGAAAACCCATACAACCACTCGTCAGACCTCCGTTAGGCAAAACGTTTATCTCGTGACCGTGGCTGCGTTCGGCGACCAATTGTCACCTCGAAGCCAATCTCGCTATCACTAATTTTAAACAATTACAGCTATAATAAAATCTAGGCTAAAGTACTAGAGGATGTTCCGAAAATTTGCAAGGAAAGGCTTCGGCTTTCCTTTCATCTCCGACATATAGGTAGAGAAATAGGAAAGGATAGGGGAAGACGTTTGGATATAGTGGATTTGAAGTACAATTTCATTCGCAAAATATAGCGAACCAAGAAAGAACCGTGGAAAGATTTGGACATTTGTGCGCTTCATGTGACGCTGGAGAGAAGAAAAGAAAAAAGAAACGAGAGGGAAGAGACCAAAAGAATGAAAAATAAAACCTTTCTTCACAAAAGACAGAAAAGATTCACTATGCATATTATTCGCTTCGCCTTATCGTTATCCACGTACGCACGCACGCACGCACGCACGCACGCACGCACGCACGCACGCACGCACATTCACGGTTTCACCTTATACACTTGTTGTGTACTATCGTATCATTTTACCGACCAGTAGCGGTTGAAAATCCTATGTACTGTCTACCTCTCACTCGGTCGCAGATACATCGTTGAAGCCAGTTTAGACTCTAGCTCTGTTTAGACTCTAGGATATCGCGCGGGAATATACGCGCTTTTTCTCATACCTATAGAAATGTTAACTCAAATTTGGCGAAATTACTTATAATATTTATATTGATATTTATTTGATCTATTAGAATCGTTTTTAGATTAATATTTATATAATATTCCATAATCCATACAATGATTTTCCTCAAGCAAATAATAATTTAATATTTTTTTAAAAGTGTGATATCGTCCAAAACAATCGCTTCTGTGTAATGGAACATTGCAAAATTTACAGACAAAACATATTCTACTTCTTTTCTTTTTTAATTGTGCAAATTCTACATTGGGGTTTTGGGGCTTTTTTACTCCGACGACTAGACACTATGTTTATAAGTTTATGTTTTCCGAAATTTGATAGTCTTTGTGGGTGATCTAGTCTGGATGATCTGCTTGTCAGCTCATAAGTGTTTGCTGTACTAGATATTTCTTCGTCGTTTTCCTTTGATCCACAATCTTCTATCCACGAAATTATCACTTTTTGCAAGAAATTTTTTATATGTATTCTTATTCTATGGCCCATAATCATTCCCGTTGGGGCCCCGGGAGCATCTCCTTTCGTCCCCTCGTAGTGGTGATCCCCACCGCTTGCCCTTCACCGTCGTTACTTCTGAGGTGATGGGCGTGATAGGTATTGAAGGAACACTCGAATATGTTTAACAATAAATATTTATTAACAAAATATATTCGGTGAGTATACTTGACGTAAAACTCGCGGTTATTAATTTCGGTTCGCGGTTCGCGGTTCGCGATTACAAGTTCGAACTCGGGTAGATTCGGGTAGATACGATTCGATATGCGCTACGAGTTCGGACAATGATTGCCTGAGATGTCGAGCAACTCGGATCAGTGATTGCTGCCAACTATCAACTATCAATTCGGACAGGCGTCTCGCGACTGACTTTCCGTCACGATGATGCTGGATAGGAAAAACTATGATGGGGTGTGTCTAAGGATACGAGATCATCGGATTCGTTTAGGAAAGCGTTGGTTCGGAAAGTGAGGGAAGTGGACGTCGTTGTTAATTGGCTAAATTTTGAGTTGGTGGTTGGAAAAGGATACTAACCATCCTTGAGAGAAAGATGCTAGTAGGAAGCGTCGTACCTGAGAAAAGCAGATTTCCCGTATCTTCCCGTAGTAGGTGGTAGATTTAGGGACTATTGGGATAAAGACTGTTTGTCCGTTTGAAGGACCTTAATTAACAAAATCCTAAGATTTGCAGCGGGCCCTTAGGTTAACTGAAAATATTCTGTAAGAATGTATCGGCATCTGGCAATCATCTTGTCTTGTATAGGGTCTTTGTGTAACGAGCCACGGGACAGAAACCGTTGGAAAGTTTGCTGTCGAGTGTCGCTACACTTCCTTCTGTTACTGCCCTCTTAGTACACATTCCTTGGTCAGCCGTTCCACCGTCTTCTGGAGACGACTGACCTCACTCTCCAGAAAGCGCACCCTCCTCCGCAGATATGCGCTGTCCGCGTGTTCATGTCCGTGAATCGGTTAGCTGTCCTTCTCGGTCCCTTCTCTTTCATCCGATTCCATCTTTATATCCTCTTTCCGCGCGTCGTCGCCGCCAACGGCACCGTCGCGGATGCAGAGACGGCAGAGATCGGCCATTGTTGAGGCGACGGCGGAGGTGATGGTGATGTCACGTAAAATAACAAAATAAAAAAGGAATTTGAGGTGAAAAATAAAAAAAGAAAACTTTATTTTTTTCTAACAACAATACACTTTACAATCCACTTCCGAACTCTACGCGTGACTTTCTAAGACTGACTCTTATGATTTTACTTTTGATCGGATCCGATTACTTTCTTTTGTCATCCCTCAACATCCCCGCCGTCCATGCATTTGCTAGGCGTCCGCGATCGTTGCCACGTGCTCTTTCTTCTAGAACCTTCGGTGGAAGGACCGTTGGGATGTTGATGGTTCATTAGGCACTTCAGCGATATACATTGTCGCCGAACAGCGATATACATCTTTATCTCTATCGTCAGTCCGTCGGATTTGAAGTATGCCGGTCGTGACAGTGACCACGTGCGCCGTTGGAGTTCAGCGCTGGACGCTTTCGCCCTCCATGAGGCCAACCTTGACCCGGTAATCTTCCGGTATGATCGCTTGCCGAGCGCGTTCACAACGGTCGAAGAGGAAGAACACGATGACATTTCGTCGTCGAATTGTTGCAAAAATTCCAACTCTGCGTTATTTGTAAAAATCTGTTTCTGCTTATTATTTGCGAGAAGAATGGAGTTTCCATACATGGATCAGTTGACCAATAGCCGTAGAGAGCATTCATTTTTACTTGTCTCGTTAGAACTGCTAGGCCTAAAAATTTCTTTATTTCTGTTCATTTCTTTGTTTTTGTATTTATCTATAACTTAATAATGATACCTATTCGGTTCTTTCACCAGATACTCATTAAAAGAGTCATTTCCAATGAATAAATTTGCACTGCCTAAAACACATTCTGGAGAATTCGGCATGATTTTTATGTCGGGATGTCGTGGGACGACGACGCACTCAGTGCACTCCGCTTGTTTTCTTTCTTTTTTTCTTTTTTTTTTTTTTTTTTTTTTTTTGTACGTGGAGAAATACTCGTGGACACTCCACCTCTGCGGCAGCAGCAGAGCAGCGTCGGTCTCTTACCGAATAAAACTCCACGGTGGTCATTCTGACGTTTGACAGAAGTGTTCCCGGGGTCTCTCATGAATTACTAACAGTGCACTCCTTGCACTCCGATCCTCTTGATCGAGCCAACAATGCAAATTTCCCTAACCGATTAATTTGTCGGTAGGGGAGGCCATCGCCCCCGAGGAGGCCGCGCGAAGCAGATCTTCGTCCCTCTCGCCCAATATGTGCTAATAATGGGAAGAGAAACACGGAGACCATAGGTGTTTTCTATGATTGAAAACACCGTAATTAGCACAACGTTTCGGCTGCGTCAGATCACTAGTTAATGCAGAGAACGGTCGTTGTGAATCCAAAATGTCTTGGGCAAAATCCGCGTTAATCGTGTGCTTGATATTCTTGTTCGTTGATTGTAACTGCCAACGGATACTTTTATTCCGATTTCAAATATCGTACAACTGCGAAGTTATCAGAGAAGAGAATATACAAACTTTAAAATTCTCACCTTAAATGTATGCGGAGTCAATCGTGTTCTATTATACAATTCGGCGGTTAATCGAACTTTGGCACTTATTTCGCTTGGGCAACCTTCGTAGTTAACACTTATAAATTTCGTTTGAAACAATTATTCGAGAGATAACTGGCAGAGTGACGGTGTAAACACTTCTATCGAAAGATGGTAGCTCTTGTTAATACTTATAAATTTCTACTAACTTGATTCCGATTAAGACAAACTGTAGTTAATACTTATAGATTTCAATTGAGACAGACTGACAGAGTGGAGGTGTAAACGCTTCAATTGACCAAATGGTAACTAACTTGTGACAAAATGTGAATATCGTAATTGCTAGCTTAAGCTGAGGTTTCGTTTTTTTTGGTTGTCTTGTTTACGCTGTGTCTTAATTTCTCATATTCCCTTTTACCTGAGGAAACGCGGGTGCTGCTTATCTTCTGCTGAAGTTTCGTCTTCTTGATTATCCTATTTACACCGCTTATTGCATAACCTGAAGCGTCTGTCGTAAAGTTAAAGGGTTTGGAAAGATTCGGACATTGCAGAATAGGTTTTGTTATTAGCGCTGTTTTTAAATTGTTGAATGCATTTTCTTGATTCTCCGACCATTTAAAGGGGATGTCTTTGTTCAATAGTTGTGTTAATGGTTTTGCAATTTTGGAAAAATTAGGTATAAATCTTCGGTAGTATCCCGCTAGTCGCAAAAACTGTTTGATATTTTTTGCTTTCTTTGGTCGTGGAAATTTCGATACGGCTTCGATCTTCTGTGGATCGGGTTTTACACCATCTTCACTGATTATGTGTCCCAAATAACTTCGTGTCGTAGGAATTCGCATTTATCGGGTTGCAATCGCAATTTGGCTTCCATTAGTATTTCCATTAACTCGTTAAATTTAATTTCGTGTTCGTGAGGAGATCTTGAATAAATCACTATGTCATCCAGATTGTTCACAGAGAGTATAGTTTCAAAATTGAAATAATCGTTCTTGCTCAAGATTTAATGAATTGTCTGGAATAAAACAACTCTATCAACTTTCGATCTATTTCGTTCACAATTGTTCGCTGTATCAACCAGTGATTACGGTGTTTTCAACGCAAAAAACAAAACATATCTTATTAAATAAAATATAAGAATATAGACAAAATCACTCCAATAAAATAACACCCGCTGGGAACACATTTAGGCATATATACACGCATGAACAAATAAGGCACTGTTACCAAGTAAAGTCAAAATCCACACACGGAGCATCCGGATACATCTCACGAAACCTATTTAAACACCATGAGAGTACGTCCGGACAAGTACCCCCCTGACCCGAGGAATGGTGGCGTAGGTAAGCCTCCAACACTTGATCAGGGATCTCCTCCCAAAAACGAACCTTGGCACAGGCATCTGTATCAACCACTTCGATCGAAGGAGAACTTGGCGGCAACTGAAGGGTGTCCTCATCGGAGAAGGTTAGATCAATAATCAAAAAGATCACCGAGACTCGACGATGGGGCTGGAGCCACACTATTGCTACCCTCTGTGGAAGACGATCCCTCCAGCCTCCTTAACCTCTGCCCACGAGCTTTTGCGCCGCCACGACGACCACGTTTCCTAGAACGTTTCGGAGGAGGTTTGAACGGCCTACGACTTTTTTTCTTCTTCTCACACTAAAATAAAACAAGTTTAAGAAAACGAACAACAATACGAAACAGGATGAAGTCAAAACAAATTAAAATAATACATACTTCTACAGCTTCAGACATATCAGTATCCATGATCCAACATAACCTGTATTCATAAGGGAAAACATGAAAATGCAATAAACAAAATCGACACTACCAATCATACAAAATATCGAATAATCAAACACTATCAAAATCACTTATTACTATGAATTAATGCATATTATTACCTAAAAGGAAAAACTAACCTAAAAACTCGCCAAGCAAATCAAACTCGCCAAGCAGAACAAACTCGCCAAGCAAATGAACAATTATTACAAACTACCACTTGGCGCCACCTCCTATGGAATGACGTATTAAAAACTTGCCATTGGAATTTTAATAATTCTTGGGGAACATAGGAAATAGAGCGTGTTACACGTGCAAAGACTCGACAAACACTAAGTTGCCACACGCCTTGTACGTTTCATTGACATGAGCAAGGAAATTACCAAATACATCACAAATGCAACCTCAGCAAGGACAAAGCTGCCACGCGCCTGGCACGTTCCACTGGCATCAGTAGGGAAGGCCTGGGAAGCATCGCAGACGAAACATCAACAAAATACGAGCTACTACAATATCTACATTTTATCACGCACCTCGTATGTCACTAACACCAAACGAAACATGAGAAATTAAGAAGACGAAACTTCAGCAGCATCTACGTGTCTCAAGGATGTGGAAAATTAAAAATAGCGTAAACAAGATAATCAAGAAGACGAAACTTCAGCAGACTCCGTGTGTCCAAAAAAAAGGTGAGATAATCAAGAAGACGGAACTTCAGGCGGCGAAGCGAGGTTCTCAAATTCTTTAATTACTATTGTAGGTGTGATAAATTCGTAATCTTTCGATGTGGTATTTATTATTCTTGTATATCCTTGTCCCTTATGGTTCTTCGCACCTACATTACCAAAATAGACTCCCTTGATTGGCTCGATTTTGGGAATAAATCCCTCTTTTATCTCCAGATTTGTAATGTTAATCGAACATTTGTAATGGTACCGAACTTCGTTTCCGCACGATTATCTTTTCTCTTGTATCGAAGGGGATATAAATATTTCCCCACTTATATGTTTTCGCTCGTAATCCAAACGAGCCTTGCATCCTGCGAAAAATTCGGATCCTAAGATTCCATCTTGATCGATCAGCAATGAGTCAACTACGTGAAAAATAACTTTTTTTTTTATAATTATTATTATTAACGTGGAGGAAATCCGCACGGACACCAGGTCGCTTCTGGGGAAAAGCGGCGTGGTAATGCCGGACTCCAACCGACTAAAACCTCCACGATGACCGTCCCGGCAGCGGTCGAATAGGAAGAGCATGACGACATTTCGTCGTCGGATCTCACCGCCCAGCCGCGATTGCGGCGTCGCCGCATTCCATCCCGTGAGGGTCCCGGGCCGACGGTCATAACGTCGAGTTCCTCCAACCCTCTCCGAGACCCCCCAGTTCGTGTGTCCCCTTCGCCAGACGCATGAGCGTGTTCGGGGGCCTGGCGGCCCACTCCCGGACGGTCACGGTTGCTCGATGACGACTCGGGGCCCGTTTTACAACCCGCGGCTGCGCCGGTACTGTGGTATCCCTCCCCTGCACTGTAAACGATTTTTTGGTTCGTTTCTCTGTCCATTGTGATTCTGAAGTCGCCGAGGTCGTCAACAAGGGTTTCCATCCTGGTGCCACTCACTCTTTCGCACCCTGCCCCAGCAAAGGCCGGCGCAGGGTGACGGGGAGCCCCACAAGAAGGTGAGGTGAGTGGTCTTGGCAGATACGGGCCCACCAACTTCTCCGAGGTTCTTCGCACCGGATCGGCAAACTGGCGGGGGCCGAAGACGCCGACCAGTCACCACCCGGCTATAGGAGAACATTAGATTCATCGTGGTTTCCCGATGGGACCAGGGCGTGGTCCTACGCCCTGAGAACCCGTAGCCGCCTCGTGCTCCCCACGTGAAAAATAGCTGGATTTCCCGCAACCTGCATTACGATTGCATGATTGCTGCAGTATGATTGCTGATTCGGATAAGGCAGGTTTCTTGATGACATTGATTTCTGATCCGGGGTCTAATAGTAAATTTGTCTTAGTTTTTAAATCTGGGGAAATTATTCTAGCGGTGGGAGTACTTGGAGTTTCGTTTATTTTTATTGAAATAATCCGGAGATGTCGTCGTCCAAATCTGAGTCCGGCCGAACATATCCTTTAATTTGTTCCCGAAATCGTTCAAACTGTCTAGCTAACTGTCCTCTATGGCGAGGAACGCGTGCCCGCGAAGCTTATTCATTAATAATTTTACCAACTGAGGCTCCTGATGCCGCGGAATCATGTTTCGTGCGCGCTCGCATGCTCTTAAATATTGAAATACTGAGGGTCGATATCTGTCGAATATTGGTCCTGACTCGATCGCGTCTTTTAACTTCATTTGTTGGGGGCTATCGTCTGTCGGTATTGTCACCTAGGGAATTATCGGCGGTGATACGGGTGTCTCGATTTCCTTTTTTATCTTGAGTGAACGCATGTCGTCTTTTAATTCATTGATCTTTGTACTCATGTCGGCTATTACTCGTAAATTCGCATCGCATTCGCATCTCGCGTCTCCCCTATTTTCCCGTAGTTGGGACAAAGACTGTTTGTCTGTTTGAAGGACTTTAGTTGACTAAATCTTAAGATTTATAACGGGCCCTCGAGCTAGCCGAACATGTACTGCGGAGACGCATCGACATCTGGCAATCATCTTACTCGAAGAATAGGGTCTGCGTGTGGCGAGCCACGGGACAGAAACCGTTGGAATGTTTACTGTCGCGTGTCGCCACGAATATTTCTTTTAAGGAGAGCTATAGAATTACTCCATACCTTTGTTAGACAAAGCGTTCATCCCGTGACCGCGGCTACGTTCGGCGACTGACTGTCGCCTCAAGCCCAAGCTCATTATCACAACTCTCGAACAATTACAATTGGACTGGGTGACTGCAATTATTTAATTACAGCTATGGTAGATTCTGAATTACAATGTTACGGGATTTTCCCAAAATTCCAAAGGGAAGGCTCCGGTGTTCTTTCATCTCCGACATATTAATAAGGAACCATTTGGCTGAATAACGAAAAAACATATAAAGAGTTCTTTAGATTATGTGACGCGGTCAAAATCAAATTTCAGGAGTTGAATTTAAAAACATTTTGTCCCTATGAATTCACAACCTCCCAAAGCTTCGAAATCCACACATATTTCTTCCTTCAGATGATTCTGTGATTACATTAGGGTTGTGAAGACATATTTTAAGTGAAACTAATTGTTTTAACTCGTAATTATTGTTAAAATAAGAATATTTAATGACAATTAATTGTTATTAAAAAATGTATAGGTTTCACTAATTGCTATTAATTTTTACTAACTAAAAATATATTTTTAGCATACGAATATTTAATAACAAATAATTTTTAATAATTTTTATTGGGTAAAAATTAACTCTTAAAATAAAAGTATTTAATAAAAATTAATAGTTACTAATTCGGCTGCAATGGTCGGATCGCAAAACAGCTTCCAAGCCAGTCAAATGCGTGTGTCACGTCGAAGACAAAAGAAATCATGAAACCAATAGATCGCTGGTGATCTCCTCTCCTCGCGTCGCAGTAAATATATTCGTACGTTTCACGAATAACGTGAAGGAATTGAACTTCGTATAAGATGATGGAAATTTTATTGTATAAATCCAACGGAGTGACGGTTCAAAGTGTTACAGAATAATTAACAGAATAATGTGTTGAACGCTAATGTAGGAGGGTTTTTATATGGAGGTTTTAGTCCCTTTGGAGAGGTTATCGTCCGATGTATATCAGAGGCGGCTATTCAGTTGCTGTTTTGTTATTTCGATAGCTGTGGCATGCAGGATGTTTCGTCTACTTTATTACTGTTTCTGAGCGGGTGACAGGTGCATCAGACGCAATGCAATACTTGAAACTTGCTTGTTGAAAAATAGAAGCAGTGCTGTCCATGATATTAACGCTGTGGTATATGTGTCAACACAAACATGGCATACATATATTGGAACTAGTGCGGCTATGGATATCGCCCATGTGATTCGAGTTTTAACAAACGTAGCCGCGTATGGCGCGGGGGTACCGGAAGAAATCCGTCCTTAATTAAAGCCTTAATTAAAGCTTACCGTCACACCGACGAATATTTTTTCCTCGATTCTGAAGTTTCATAAGGTTGCTTTTTAAAATATTGTAACAAACTAAAAAGAAAGCACTGTTTGCAAAAATTTTATCATTTCTTTAATTTTTGTAGTAATAACTCTTAAATTCATAATAAAACTAGTAGATGATATAATATAGACGCAATGGGAAGGTTATCAATTCTTCACCGGTAGTGTGTATTTTACAAAACAATGAGTATAAGTATTTTCTTACACCATTAGAATATGTAATACCACCAGAAAACGGCGGTATAATATACATACATATATACGTACATAGGCAGTTCGAATGAAAATAGAAAAACGTTTGAGAGGCGTTCCCTACATACTAAACAAGATAATAATCAATATTGACACTTAAAAATAGTAGAAAATATTCTAAGGCTCGATAAAGTTTTTGAACTAATGCATGATCCATTTTTTAATATCACTCGTACTTTATTCATACAAATTGTTATGTATTCTATGGCTTCTTTCAATATATATAGTTTCATAGTTTTATACGCACGACAATAAATATGTCAACCCTATAATTCATTATTATAAAAGTATATCAGATTTGCCGGCGAATCTGTGTTTAATATTTTTTTTACTATTAAATTAAATTCAATATTAGATACGTTAATATTACCCGAATATTTACACATTACATTTTCAAATATTATATCGCTTCCGTTCTTGTTCCAGTAAGGTTTTGTCACGTTATCGGAAGAAGGAAACATTACAAATAAAAGGGACCAAAAAATTTCTTTGGAAATCGTTTCATAAGTAAACAGATTACGGATATATGTGTTTCCAGGACGAGATTTATTAATTCATTCGTACTATAGTTAACGATAATATCGTTAAGATATTAAAAATTTATTTCTGATTTAGTGTGCGAGATTTACTTTAATTCTATTTCTCCATTTTCATTCATTCACAATCAATCTTTACAACTTTGCCTTCACAAAGGCTTGAGAGAACTATATTCATCAAATTATTTCTTGACGTCCATATCCATCACATGAGATTTTGATAAAGTTTTTCTTAAGATATGTCACTGAAAAGCATGCGTAAAAAAGATTTAAAAAATTTTTCACCTGCTCTACATAAACTTCAGCTTGTTATAACTTGCAGATCTATTAGGCTAATCCTTCTTTCCAATTTTTTTATGTGTTTGTTAGATAAATAAGCCTGCTGGAAGAATCTGGCAAATAAAATGAAATAGCAAGTACAATACATCAGCATAGCAAGTTTGATGTTCAAAGGCGTAACGTGATATTCAACTTGGGCACTGTGTACATAGTAGTAAGCTGATGCAGTTAAAATGCAACCCACAACCATTTGTGATAGCTGTAGCGTAGTAACAAACATGGCGACCCATTTTGGTATATTGAACCGCATTGCTTTCAGAGCATAATAGGAGTACATCCAGGCATGAACGAAAGAGTTTACCAAGCCAAACCACTTGCCATTTCCTGTGGCCTCTGCATAAGAGAACCAGGTATAGAGAAGGACTGTTACGTGATGGTACCAATGTAGAAAAATCAACGGTTGCTTTCGTAACACAATGAAGGCTGTGTCGCCAAATTCTACTAGCTTCGATAGGGCAAAGGTCCACGACCAAAAACCGAAAACTGGATCTTGAGTAAGATGGCTGGAAAGAATATAATTATATTTCTATTATGATATAATATTTTGGAAATATTGTTATATGTTATGAACATGATATATAAATTGAAGTTACATAGTGTGTTTCTTAATATCTGTCTGATGTTGTGTATTTTTCATATTACAAACAATTTACTTTTATGTTGGAAGTGGCTGAATTTATTTCAAGTATAGTACAATAATAACAAATGCAGTTATTTTTGTTATAATATCAAAAATAAAAATTTCCATTTATCCATATTTTATACATTTCTTTGAAGTTTCTCAATTTTCCAGAGCATCGAACAACATTTTGCAATAAAAGTTAACAAAAAGACGCGAATTTCCAGTATTAAAGAAAATTTACAGATAAAATTAAATTATAGATTAAAACTGTTTAGCTGAATTCCTTGCTTGTAGACAATTGCTACGTTTAAACTATCTTTCTAAACGTAATAATTTCCGGGATATTCCGTAAAATATGTTTTCAGTCTCAATTTTGCAGGATATTTTTGCTCCTTCGACATGGATTTTCCCGTGTAAAGATAATATGTGTCAAATATATTACGAATCCCCTGTTAGATACGTATGCTATCGCAAGGCGGATTGAGCATGTACAGATACTTTTAGCATAAAATCAAATTCTGTATGCATTTACATTTAAAAAGTTTCGGGCTAATATTATTAAAAAGAACAGTTTTTAAGGTAAATGAAGTTTTATTATCTATTATTCAACACACATCCCTTCCTTGTCATATTTTTCTGAATTGCTTCTAGAGTATTGAGTTGATGTAATGACCCACTTGAGAGGCTCGAATTGCTTGACTGACTATTCCCTCTTATGTTTTTCCGGAGGAAAGCTTGGCGTGGGTGTGCCCTTTGAACGAAGAACGTGGATTCGTTGTTCACACTTTTCATCAAGGAAGTGAGGGTAACCATCCGCGATGCCGATTGGTTATGAGCCATGCTAATGAAAAAGGATATGAGGTAGTCTCCCACCAACGTGGATCGGGGGGGGGGGTGACTTCGTTCCTGGGGAAAACCAGTCCTTTTCGATAAACATGTGTTCGGTATTCCCATTCGGTGACTACACGCTTTCTCCGTGATTTCTAAGAGCCTAATAATCTCAAGGACTTTTCCGAAACCCGAAAATAAACTGAAAATACTTACTTCTAGACAAACAGTTTGACTGGCAAACATGTGGAAACAATGAAGCCAAAGTTGACGGTTTATGGTGGGTCCTTGAGTTTATTGAGGGCCGCTGGCTGCCAGGTAGCGTCGGCTGGAGTACAGCTGTTCCATGCGACGTAACAGCGTGGGAAGCTAGTAGCGCTGTGTCGTCAGCAAATGTTGCTATTGTTATCTCTGTTGATGTTGGTAAATCGGCAGTGTAGATGGAGAACAGCAGGCGTCCGAGGACACTACCTCGGAGTATGCTAGATAGAGTAGGTAAGTATTTAACCATGAGTTGCCTATTGGTCAGGTAGGACTTTAAGATGGAGTAGTAGGTGTGTGGTAGGACTTTTTTAAGTTTGTATAGTAGTACTTCGTGTCATACTTTGTCGAATGCCTGTTGAATGTTTAGGAATATCGCTGAGCAATATTTTTTCTTTTCAAGGGATTGGTTGATAATGTGTGTTATGCGATGGATTTGCTCTACTGTTGAATGCTGTTTCCGAAAACCGAATTGATGATCTGGGAGTATTTTCAAATCCCCCAAGAGTGGAAGGAGTCTATTCGTTAGCATTTTCTCGAATAGTTTTGACAGGATAGGTAAAAGACTAATTGGGCGATAGGAGCAGAGTTTCATATATTGGTTTTCCGAGTTTAGGGATGAGAGTAATGAAATTTTCCAGGCCTTAGGAAAGTATTCAAGGCGAAGAATTGCGTTAAAAATCGATGTGACGAGTGCAATCCCTTTTATGAGAAGTTCATTGATTGCTCTATTGCCTATTAGGTCATGCCCCGCTGCTTTCTTGGGGTTTAGGCGACTGATTGATTCTATAATCTCTGCAGAAGTGAAGGGTTCCATAGGAGGAGACATTTAGAAGGGAGAGTGCAGGTATTCAGTAACGTCCGCGGCAGCTTTGGAGGAGTGGCGTTTGAATACTTTGGACAAGTATTTGGCAAACAGGTCGGCTTTTTCTATAGGGCTACGCGCCCATCCACCTTGCGGACGGCGGATTGGGGGGATTATTTGTGAGGGGCGTGTGAGTTTCCTGGAGGCCTTCCACAGCGAGTAGTTGGAGTCGGCTGTGGGGGATAAACTGTCGAGATATTTTTGGAAACAGTCGTTTTTGTAATTTTTTATGGTTTTGGATAGCTTTCTAGTTGCGTTGTTTAGTTTGCGTTTGTCATCCGGTGTTCTATGGGGCTGCCATACTCTTCTTAGTCTACGTTTTTCTGCTATTTTTTTTAATATGTATTGGGGATATTCTTGTTTGCTGATGGACGTCTTTGTCGGTGTGAAGAGGCGGATGGCGTTTATTATGCTCGTATTTAAATATTCCGTGGCTGCTTCAATTTCTTCCTTAGTTTTTAGTGAGGTTAGGGCTGAAGTTGAGTGACTAAGGACTTCTCTAAAGAGCTGCCAGTTGGTGTGTTGGTTGTGAATGGAGCCATTTGGTGTGTTCCCGATCATTGTTAAACTGACTGTTGCTATCACGGGGGAATGATCAGAAGAGAGGTCGGCCGAGGAGTTGATTTGGACGTGTCTTGATGAGATATTTTTAGTTACGAAGACGTCCAGAAGGTCGGGTATTTTGTTAGTGTCGGTGGGCCAGTATGTGGGTTCGTATGTGGTGAGATAGTTAAGGTTTTTGGTTATTATTCTGTTTAAGAGGTTTTTGCCTCTTGCTGTAACCAGTCTGCTGCCCCATTGGGTGTGCTTGGCGTTATAGTCCCCTCCAGCTATGAATCTATTGCCCAGAGTGTCCAGGAAGTTATCAAAGTCTTCTTTGGCGATGGAGTGTCTGGGAGGGCAGTATACTGCTGAAGTTCGTAGTGCTTAATGCTGGATAATGATTCCGCTGGGATGTTGGGTATGGTAGAAGTTATAACCATTTATTTTCAGATAGTTTTTGTCGGTGAAGTGGGTTTCAGATACGAGCATTACGTCGACTTGCTGTTGCTTTAGGAAGAGTTATAGTTCGAATTTGTATTGAGCTAGCCCCTTGGCATTCCAAAGAGCTATGCGTCTTGATTTTATTTTGCGTCGGGGCGTATTAATTTATCCATGGTGAGTGTTAATAGTGATAGCAAATTATTTATTTGTTCAGATTGTTTTTCTATTAACTTTTCAAGTCTAATGTCACGTTGATTCGGGATTATTTCACATTCCGCACGTAAGGTGAGAGATTCGTATTTCAATTATGATCGTTATTACAAAATTTATTAGAAACTGACAAAGTAACAATACAGAATGTTATAACAGAACAGAATAGAATGTCGAGTACTGATTTGGGAGGTTTTTTTATATCAAGGGGTTGGCTCCTGTGGAGGGGTTATCGTTGGATGCCGGTCACATAGGGATCCTGTTACTGCTTAGTTACTGTTTCGATGGCTAAGGTATGTGAGATATGATTATCCTATTGCTGCATTCCCGGGGCCACTGTGACACTAGAGACGTTGTCTGTGTTTTATGAATTGGAGACATTATTTTGAGAATGGTCCCTGTGGTTATTTGGATTATTTTGATTTCCTTGTACTGTTTGGGAGTAGTATAGGAGATTGAAGTAGTAGTGAATTTCGGAAGACTGAGTATTTGATTGGTTGTCTCTTTGGCTTTAAGCTTGGGATACTTATTTATACATAAGGTTTTGTAGGCTGAGCGGCCTTTGTAGTTAGCAGAATGGTCACCTTGACAGTGGATGCACTTCGTTGGGGTTTCCGGTGATTTAGTGCACTGGTCAGTGGGGTGTGTACCTGCACATTTAACGCAGCGGATTTATATGCAATCGCTTTCTCTGCAATGTTTGTATTTTTCAAAGCTTTTGTTCATGCAATAGCTCTAGTGTTTTGTTCTCGTGTTTTCGTTCTAGTTATCCTAGTTGAACAAGTTTTGAAGTGTCCGTGCCTGCCTGTTCAAATGGATCGAATAGAGCATTCTCTCTTCCTCCGAAGATGGTTGTATTTCATCTTCACTCAATATGTTGCGTCATGCAACACTCTACCTGGACCCGGCCATACACCGCGGGCCAGACAGGCTCCAGATGTCCGCTCATTCTTACGGCGTACCCTCAATAACCTTAAGCACCCGTCATAAATCCCACTAATTTGCTTGCTAAGGTCCTTCAGACCCAACAAACATCTGTTTTCTGAATCATTTCTAAAGATTATTGTCTACCACGGCTTGACAAGGGAAAGTTGGGTTTTCCCACGTACGATGCTTCCTAATAACAACTTTCTATCGAGAGCAGCTAAGACCCTTCCTAGTCCAGCAACCTTCGTTTAATCAATTAACAACAAATCCGATGGTCCCGTGCGTTAGACACACGCATCCTTAGCTTTCCTCCGCTACAGCATCGTCACCGAACATCACTGATTCTTCAACCTTCAAACATACAACATCCTTCGACCGGGTCTACACCCGAAGATCAGTCAGTCACTTATCTTATACATACGCACCAGCGTAACTATCTTCTTCACAAAGTTGTTGGAATAAACTGTCATTCACACCTTGTTACATCAGTGTCATATTCAATTAACCACCTCTATTATCCTAATCGAAATAGGGGATCGATCATTTCGTGGCGTCGATTATCTAATCGTGACGGGAATTTACGACTCCCGTTGGCGTGCTTCCTCGCGATCGCGTCTCTCCGCGATCGAAACACAATGTCATAGATCTGTTTTGCCGCTTTTTAATTTCCTGTTTCTGAATATTTGCTTGAAACTTTTTCACTTCAGGGAATGACTCATCTTCTTCTTTTAGCTGATGCATCTTCGTGTTTTCACTCTGTGAAAAAGTTCTCTTTCTATTACTATTTCTTGTTGTCATTGAACACTTTTCTGGCTGTATTGCATCTTCTCTTATAGTGAATGTGTCTGTGAAGTACCCGCGATCTTCCTTGAAATTGTTTCGCTTAAAACACTTTTCTCATTCACTATGTTTTGTAGGGCTTTGTGTTATTTCTTCTTCTGAGCTACTTCTAGCACTTTTCCTTTTTTTTTAGATCGGTTTTCACGTTTCCTCTAAAAATGTAGGATATATTTAATTACGTTATAATAGAATTTATATGCACAATGTACATACATTAAACGATTAGATTTCAACATATTAATTAACCGATATCTTTTAGGTATCATTATTAGATACTATATATAAAGGTTAGTATTGATCAGTAACATGAGATTTGGGGTAAGATTAAAGATTTTAAATTTCATCATAATATGATACAAACATTTACATTACTGTCATCGTCACGAATTAATGGCCTTCGTAATTTTTCAACAAGTGACATTGACTGTTGTTTTTTAATATTAATTGCAGCTTTCCTTCAACCCTCTCTTTTTGCTCGGCTCTTCAAAACTTTCGGCGTAGTTAAAGTTGAAGGGCCAGGTTGTGGTGTTTGAGCAAAGTATCTCCAAAATGGTCGTTGACAGATTTTTTAACACCCAAGCAACGTATATTCAATATATCTTTGGTAATTAGTGCTTTCATCCGATTCTTTGATGTAGTACCGATATTCCTACAACCGATAAATCTACAAATAAATTCTTTATAAGTGTAGTATCGTGGAAAGAAGGGCCTGTGGTGGCACTCGATAGTTAAATAGCACCACTCGACACTAACTAGTGTCGGACGACGAAGTGGTTAGCGCCTTAGGTTACGAACGTAGGAGTCCGATTTTTCTTCCACGGTACAAAAAATGAGGAAAAGGGCGGCCGTACCCAACAGCGACCTCTACAGCGCTGAGCACAGCTCAACGATACTACATAAGTATTTAATATATACATTAAACTATACTTTTTAATAATACATACCATAATTTAATATTGTGGTTGAAATTATGACATATGTAACAATTAATACAAACACTTAACTTAGAAGCATATGTAAATTATTTTTCAAAAAAAATATTTATATGAAACAATAATAAAATAATGAAGTAACGTTGAGAATAGAATCTAGTTTAATTACACATATATACCCTTTTAATAATTCCGTTCTTATAAATTTTATTAAATTTACAGTGAAGCTTACAATTACACTAATGCCAATGAATATTATCGTATGCGTTTATTATTACACTAAATAAAAATGAAAGTAATGCAATGAAAAATACAATATACCTTAATGGAAATAAAATAAGTAAATAGCGAAGTATTTATTAATATTATTATATAGCATTATATTATATTATTATAATATTTATTAATATTTACTTACGTTTTACGTTTGCACAAAAACTATAAAATTTTAAATATAAAGAGAGATTTATAACAGAGATAAAGCAAGTCACAGAAATTAGTGTCTTTCAATGGCAAAAATGCGTTAAAGGAAGTGAAACGATAATCTCCGTCTCGCGTCACAAGCGGAACTGTGTCAGTTTTGCTCCTTGAAAGTACACGTAGCGGTACATGAGCTAGAGGACAATTCAAATTATGTTGTTTTTTTGCCTCGGAGTATCAATATCGTTAGGACATACATAATGTAGTAATAAATAAACTCCGGACAAAACTATGTTGCCTCTACGTGCAACTGTCGAACGAAGATGAATTTGAATTTTCCGATTCTCCTCCGACCAATTTATAGTGTACCAGTTTAAACGGACGCAATCGTAAAGAGTTATCGATCATGTAGTGGATCGTGTGAGGATCAATAATTTAGAGAATACGAGAAATTGCTGCTGCAACGCCTCAAATATATTTAGAATAAATAAAATAAATACGAATAAATATAAATACCGTCGAGAGACGCTCGTACAAATGTATTCGCGAAGCTAGGGTATGGTCGCTTGCGAAAAACTCGATAACTATAACTCGGATGACTCGGATAATAACTCGTAGATATTGATCGATAATTCGTAGGTACTCGGTATATACAAACTCGCGATCACGTCCGTTTATTTATACTGGGGGGGGGGGGGGGAGAGGTCGGAAAATTTGAATTCATCTTAGATCGACGATTGCCCATAACGGTGACTTTGTTTTGTCCGGAGTTTACCTATCGATATGTTTCGTGCGTCAAAGCGATGTCCGTGTTCCGAGGCACAACAACATGAGTCGCTCTCGATCCGCCACGTCCTATGACTCTACCGACTATCTACCGAGTATTGATCAGTTACTAACGAGTTATGAGCGAGCGGTTATACACTGTCTTAGCGAATCCGTTAATACGAGCGTCTTTGCGAACATTATCTGTTCTTATTTATTTAATCATTTTAAAATATACTTGACGGTTTCTACAACGGGCAATCTCGTCTAATAAATCTCACGATTAACCATCCTCCACACACAAGTCCCTTAATACATAACGACTTTTCAGTTCAATTGGGATCATTGCGTTTAACGCCATCTATTCGCCCGGGCGCGCCATTTTTCTCTAGAATATAAATTGTACCGCATGCTTGAATATGTAGCGCATGCTTGAAATAGCCAGCCATGTTGATATGGAAGAGGAGGCGAAAGTGGAGCATATTGTAGAAGGAATAGTAGATGAAGAAAACAATAAGTCTACTACATCCATTAAAGAATTGAAGAAGAGATTAATCATGTACGAGGAACAGAATTATCGCAGAGCAAAATTGATTGTGAAGCTAGCCAAAATTGAAAGGAGCAGGATGCCCAGTCAATCTGGAGATATGAAGAAGACGAGATGTTACAATTGCGGCGACGAAGAATATGAGTGTGCAGAGTGCCCGAATAGGTCGAGAGGACCCAAGTGCTTTAAGTGTAGAGAGTACGGACACATCGTATCGAAATGCGACAATACCGATACCGGTAGCGAACTAACTTTAATGAGAGCGAATCAGTATGTGAAAATTGGTATCGGGTCCGGAAGAAATTGTACACTCGAAGAATTTTCGACGAATATTGTGATAGATGATGAGTCGTACGTTGTAACGATACATGTAGTTTCAGATACCTTGATGCAACACTCGTTCATAATTGGCACATACTTCCTGAATACCGTCGAATTAAACATAAAGGACGGAAATGCTTCTATTCGTAAAGTAGAGAAAAAAGATTGTAATAGACACCCGGAGGTGTTTAAAGTAGATACAGAAATGCGGCAAGACAAAGTAATTGATCAGTCTTAATCCGACTTTGCAAATCCGATCGTAGTTGAAAAAAGGAACGGATCTCTTCATGTTCCTATCGAGGAGAATAGTAGAGAATGTACGGCAGTTGTAGTTACCATGAGTCCTTATCTCGAGGACACCGTCGTCATGAAACAAAAATTTGTTAGATGAACCGGTTTTTTTGCGTGAAGAGGGAAAAATGCTATTACGCGTACCCAGAGAGATCCGCGTCTCTGGGTTATGTAGGACTCGGCAGGTGACATCGCCATACGCCCTAAAAACCCCTCGATCCTTTATTTGATTAGACACGGACAACCCCGGCATAGCCGATCAGCATTCATCAGGGTTGTCATTAACCGCGTCTCCGAATATTTAACGTTGCATGCTGGTACCGCTCCTCCTGTTCGCTGTGCCCATAGCCATTTCCATTTCTCTTCTGTAATTTATTATCGATTTGCAGAACGCTTTGAGCTTTGTCCAGTATTCGTCCTTGGTAACCACGGTGTCCACCAAGTTGACCACACTTATCCGGAGACCCAGGAAATTCTCGAGTTCGATCGTTATGTTCATTAGGTCCATTTAGGACACACGAACAGGACGTGTTCTGCATCGTCGTTCGGGTCACCACAATCTCTACACTTAGTGTCGACCCCCTTACCGATCCTCTTTCTGTAGCTGTTGAAGATACCATGCCCCATTAACATTTGCATCGTAAAGTAATCGATGTCTCTCCTTTTCTTGGCGAATATAGACGCATTACCTATCAACTTCCTAGTAAAGTTGTCCTCTTTGTAATTGCCCTATTCCGCTTGTCACTCCATTAGTGCTTTCTTCCTTATGTCATCCAGTTCTTCTTTTAACATGATGTATCTATCGATCACTTCACCTTCAACAGCTAAGCTCTTATAAATCTTCATTCTCTCGTATGATTCTTTCAACATCCTAGCTTTAATGTTGATCGGTAAGTTGCCGGTCAATACACAAAGCACCGCATGAGATACAGTGCGGTAGGCTGGAAATGTAATGCACAGGGCAGTACGTTGGGTCCTTTTTATAATCTTCCTGTTCTTCTCATAGTTCATTGCATCAGCCCACACAGGCGCACCATATGTCACGATGGGTTCCCAAACATTGTAATAGAGCCTGCGCGCCAAGCCAGGCGGACCATTGATATTCGGCAGAATTCTTAGGAAACTAAAGTCCTTCAAACAGACAAACAGTCTTTGTCCCAACTACGGGAAGATAGGGGAAACCTATTGTTACGCCATGCGGCTTACCATAGGTCATATTCTTAACTGTCGATCGCGGCACTATAATGTCGCAGACGGATCGTCGCGTCTGCCCGGCAAACAAACATTGTAGTGGCAAGCGCATGGTTCATTAAGCAGGGCGACTTCCAGAAACGTCGACTCGTGGCCCGTATTTTACCTCGCGTAAAAGAATGTGGCGTGATCCGAACGTAGTGGGGGTCGCCTTCCAGAAAAAACGAAAAAAATCGAAAGGCGTTCAGAACTTTTCGAGATGTCGAACCGTCAACACATGTGGTATGTCGCGCATTACTTATCAACCAAAACGCAGTTACATTTTTTTTTGTTCCATTTATATCTTTCTAGTTAATAAGTTGTTGAAATAAACATTAATTTATTTGTGTTAATTCTGTGGAATTTCATTGAACTACCCTTATTATCATAATCGAAATAAGGGGATCGATCAGTTCGTGGCGTCGATTATTTAATCGTAACGGGAACTTACAACTCTCGTTGACGTGCTATCTCGCGATCGCGTCTCTCCGCGAACGGTCGAAACGCCTATTTTTTAACGAACGACGTCTCCCACTAGAGACTTTCTCTCGAGAGCGGCTAGCATCCTTTTCTAACCACCGATATACAAATTGACCAATTCCCTTACTTTCTGAACGAAGGTTGTCCTCTACGAATCCGACTTTTCCTCTGCAATATTTTTAAAGCTACACATTTCGAATTTTCCAGTTATGCCGAAACAATTGCGTGAACCACTCTATATATTCCATATAATAAACTATTTTTTCCGTTTTAAAGTAGTTGAATATTTTATTAAAATACTCTGAGCAATTCTCAGGTTTCTGTGAAAACAAGATAACCCAAATGTAGTTGTGTTTCCTTCAGAATTATGCAGATTTTATTTGAAATATGTGAGGTGTAAGTGACCCCGACGTGATCGAGCTAATGAGATTTCAATGATCGTGATTCCGGGCGCGCTAACGATATGTCAAACAAGAATAAAACAGTTACGACCAGTGAAGTAGTCCGCGTGCCTTTGACGATGCCCTAGAAGATAGTGCTATGGTTCTCCTTACTAGAGAGATAGCTCGCGGCGGCGAGCATCGCGGGCGATGAAGAAAAATCTACCGCCCTCCAAGGGTGTCTAGAACCTGAGTACTTAGAGCGAATCGAGGACATAGCGTTGAATACCCCGGCCACCACAATATGATAAACTCAAGGACGAAACACTTCTCTCTCCTTTTCCTTTATTTGTCGGCTCTACATCCATCCCCCTTGCTTACTCAAGTTGTTGTTTGTCTATATAAGATTCAGCAGCTATGGAACCACATATGGGCAAGATGGATTGACAGAAAGGAAGCGGAGGATTTTCGCGACGGAGGATGTAATTGAAGGATGAGCGTTGTAATGAATTGGTTTTGGTTTGTAAATATATTTGTTATGTTCTTGCAGCACTTCTTCTTTGCATTCTCAAGTCCCTTGGACGGCCTTTAGGAGAGAACAAAGACACAAATGATAATTGTAGCTGCTGGCTGTAGATGTCGCTGCTAGGGTACTGCTGTATTTTCTTTTCATTTAAGAATCGTGGAAGAAAAATCGGACTACGGTCGCCGGGATTTAAGAACCCAGATCCCGAACGTTCGTAACTCGAGGCGCTAACCACTGCGCTGCCGTTGTCTGGTATTAGTTAGTGTCGAGTTGTCGTATTTGTGCTGTCGAGTGCCGCCACATATATATGCATTTATGAATTGAGTGGTTTACAAGTAATTACAATCGATATACATTACAAGTAATTACAATTTATTACAAATGACTCGCTGTGCATATTACTATAACAGTCAGTACTAATTCTATAGATCAGCAGCATTATAACTTTCCAATAAACAACCGAAAATCACGTCGTTGAATAATAAATGCATTCACTGTAGAACGAAATTATTATTACGAATATAAGAGAAACGATTTAAAAACCATGTATTTTTTCATTTAAATTATTTGCATTTGCAAAGGGAGATACAAAATTTTAACAACGTTGCAAATTATAAAGACACAAATTACAGTTTCGTGTTTAAGTTATTGTTCAGAGTTTGTTGGAATACAACGATATTAATCGCATACAAATGAGGTGATTGATCGAACGGATTCTTTCCTTCGTTGTTCAGCGATATCCTCATTAGCGTGCGTTCGTGAGATGTACCACGGCGGCTAGCACGTGCATGCTCTTTCGAGAATTCGGCGGAAGAAGCGTAGGAATATGGATGGAACATTCCCGATGGGCACGTCGAGAAGCTACTAGAAGGTTCTGTGGCACATGTGACGCCACACAGACACCCACACAGGTCACACTCATTACTGCATAGAGAGTGGGGTTCAAAACCTTTTCAAGGGCCATGGGTCACTAAGCCAGTCAGTCTGTGTCTGTGTCTGTGCCAGTCAGTCAACTGTCTACATTCCAGAACACACACACTTATAATTCCTGTAATAATTGTTTAATAAATATCACATTATATTGTTTCAACACAAACATTGTGTCTTCCACAGATTATTAATCTCAATTCCAAGATTAAATTCTAACAGAGCTTCCTAATAATTATGGTACAATTGGTAAAATGATGATTTTACATGAAAAAAGTAAAAAATATATTAGATAATTGAAATAACGCGATATAAATATAATTGAAATAACATCAGTAAGAACGGATGTTTTAAGCTTTCGATTTTGAGAAAACAGGGTATGAATATGTTTAGTTAAAAAGCAATCCGTGTTTATTCGAGCATTCGCGGAGAGACGCGATCGCGAGAAAGCACGTCAACGGGAGTAGTAAATTCCCGTTGCAATTAGATAACCGACGCCACGAACTGATCGATCCCCTGATTTCTGTTACGATAATAGGGGTGGTTCAATGAATTTAACACTGTATTAACAGGTTAATATAGCTTGTATATTTAAAAATAATGAATGTAATAATAAAGACGTCACAAATTATTTAGCGATAAATACAGTTGATATGTTATAGGAATTCGACCCGACTTTGCGATATCTCTCAATGAATTCGTTAGACTAAGCAATTTATAACGTTTGACTCTTCAGAAGGGACCGATTACTCTTCGATCCTTTTCGTTGTCTTTTCTGGAAGACGACCCCCACTACGCTCGGATCACGCCACCGTTCGCGCCTATGATCACGTATACCAGCTTCTTTCTTTATGCGGATAAAATAACGCACCGAAGGCGAATAGATGTTTCTGGAACTCGCTGCTTGACGACAACTATGCGTTTATCGCTACTTTGTGTATATCTCGACGGTCATGTAAGACGATCTGTTTGCGACGGTTAGGAACACGGCCTACAGTAAGCCTTGGGGCGTAATAAACGGAGAGAATAAAATTTTAATTAAAATTAAATTTTTTATAAATAAAATATATATAATAATATTGTTAATAAGTTTTAAATTAGAATAAAAAATTGATAAAAATAGGATAAAAGATATATAAATATGAATATAAATATATATATATATATATTAATATAAATTTTATTAAAAAATTTTAGTTTTTATTAAAAAATTAGTAAATAAAAATATTTTATTTACAATAAAAAGATTAATTATTAATTAAAATTTTAATAAAAAAATGTGTGTGTGTGTGTGTGTGTGTGTGTGTGTGTGTGTGTGTGTGTGTGTATATATATGTCGGGTTTACATTAGAATTAGGGTTAGGGGCGTAAAGCGAATCTTCGTTTGGATTACACATCGTCGTTATGCAATAGAGAAGACATTGGCTAGTGCAAATACGATTACCATAGAACCGGACAAGTAACCGTGGTAATTAGATACTCGAGAAACTAATGACAATGATCCTAGGTTCAATAACGAACCCGCGGACAACGGGACGGTAGCCGTACGCACTCGCAAAGATCTAAGTCGGATTCTGTGTTAATAGTCGCTGGCGTTAATCTCTTTTTTTGTCGATGAGACCGCAAGAGAGAATGACTTTCCGACCCGGTGATACCCCAGAGGAAAACTATGACGGGGTGTGTCTAAGGACACGAGATCATCGGATTCGTCGGGGACATCCTACGTTCGGAAAGTAAGAGAAATTGACGTTGCTGCTAATTGGCCAATCTCCATATCGGTAGTTAGAAAAGGATGCTAGCTGCCCTTGTGGGAGGGTTGCTAGTGGGAGACGTCGTTCGTGGAAAAATTGGTCCCTCCTGTCTTCCCGTAACTGGGACAAAGACTGTGTATCTGTTGAAGGATTTTAGGTAACTAGATATTAGTGTTTATGACGGTCCTCGGGCTAGCCGATCACGTACTGTGGAGACGCGTCGACATCTGGTAAACATCCTGCCCGGAGAATAGGATCTGCGTGTGGCAAGCTACGGGACAGAAACCGTTGGAATGTTTACTGCCACGTGCCGCTACAAATCTTTCTTTTAAGGAGAGCTGTAGGATTACTCAATGCCTTTGTTAGGTGGAGAGTTCGTCCCGTTGACCGCGGCTACGTTCGGCGACTAATTGTCGCCTTGAGCCCAAGCTCATTGTTACAAGTCTCAAACAAATACAATTGGTTAGAATGACGGCAAATCGTTTAGTTACAACTGTAGATTTTAATTACAACGTTTTTATGGATTTTCCCGAGGTTTCAGAGGGAAGGCACCGGTGTCCTCCTATCTCCGACATATAGATTATTTATATATATATGAGTGTATATGTGTGTATAAAATGTTTTGAAGAATTAATTATTAATTAAAATTTTAATAAAAAAATAATTTAATATAAATTAATAATATTTCAATAAATGTATTTATATATATATATTATGTGTGCGTATGTGTGTATTATAAATAAATATGTAAATATTTTATATTTTAAAAATAAAAATAATTTAATAAAAAAATTATATTTAATGTAATTTGCATATTAAATTTTGAGTTTAAAAGAATTAATAATATTAATAATATAAAATAAATTTTATAATGATTTTTTAATTAATTATATTTTTGTATTAATAAATAATGATTTAAAATTAAAAATTTATTTTATTTTAATAATTGAATTTAAATAATTAATGAAAGTTAAATTTAGAAAAAAATATAAATAATGATTAATTTAGTGCCAGCAATAGCGGTTAAACTAAATTTGTAAATTAATTTTATTAATTTATATATATATAAATATTTAAAATAATATTATTTAATAAAAATTACATATTTTAGGTGAAATTTAATTTATAATTAAATTAAATTTTATATTTATAAATATAATAAGATAAAATAATAAACTAGGATTAGATACCCTATTATATAAAATAATAATATTGGATTTATTATTAAATGTTGAATCATTAAAATTAAATTATATGGCGGCTTTTCATTCTTATTAGAGAAACTTGTAGTTTAATTTGATAATCCACGATAAGATAAACTGAAGTAGATGTTTATGTATTGTTGTATATTATTATATAAAATTAATTTTAATAAAAATTTAATAAAAAATTTTAATTCGAATGAAAATGTAGTATATTTAAGAATTTATGAGTTATAATAAATTTAATTTTTTAATAATTATATTTTAATATTAATTTGAAAGAGGATTCAAAAGTAAAATTAATAAATTAATTAATTTGAAAATAGTTTTGAAAAGTGTACAAATTGCCCGTCAATTTCATTTGTGGAATAAGTCGTAACATAGTAAAAATATTGGAAAATGTTTTTAGATAAAAAATTAGTTTTTATAATATTTCATTTTTAATGAAAATTATTTAAATTGAATTTTTTTTAAGATAATAAATTTAATATTTTAGTTTAAAATTTATTAAATTATATTTTTGTAAAGTTGTATAATAAATAATTGTTTTAGTAATAATTTATGAAATAATATAATGATTTATAGATTTAGTAATGTGAATGAAATTTTAAAGAATTAAATAAGTAAAATAAATTTTGTACCTTTTGTATCAGGGTTAATTAATATAATTTAATAATTTTATTATTCTCGAAAGAAAAAGAGTTAAATATATAATTATGTTTTTGTTGAATAAAAAATTATAATATATATTTAGAAATTAAATGTTAATCGATTTTTTTTATATCTAGTTTTTTTTGAAATGAATTTAATTTATATATAAAAAATATAAAAAATTTATTTTATAATTTTTTTTATTT